>NC_037590.1:21391381-21691381 GCF_003073045.1 Pomacea canaliculata | reverse complement strand
ACCTACCTTTTGGCTGCCGAAAAGGATGAAAGACTTTGATGTCAAATGGCTGTGTGTATGTTTTTTGCAAAACTTCTATCCCCGAGCCATTGAACTTGTTTGCCTGTGCACATCAAGACTGCTTGATAATCATATCAACAATCTTTTGCTGAGCTCAAAATATAAAAGTTTTTCTCTTTCAAATATAAAGACCAATATCAAGTAGCACACAGCATAAAATCAACTTTGATAGTTATGACAAAATTGTTGACTAAAACTAGTATTAGCTGTGACAAATTAGTGTCATATGCAACATTTACTTGTATTAAATATAATATGGAATGGGATCAACAGGCTTGTGCCAAATGTAACATGAAATCATGTAAATTGTAATACTTCTTAAAATTGTGTACTATGAAACAAGCTTAAGATTATATACTTCAAAACATATTTATTAAGTATTCTTCCCCCATCTCCTTGTCTTACCCTGATGACACCATTGAGGCGCCAGTCTGTCCAGTAGATGTAATGCTCAAAAACAGTAAGAGAAAATGGATGACTAAGGTATTCATGGGAGGTAAGTATCAGCTGATGCCCTGAGCCATCATACTTTGTGCAGTGCACCGAGTCAGATCTGTACACAATTCCAAACCAAACAATAACTAATTTCTGCCCATAAATAAATTGCCAATAAAAGTATCTAACATGATCTACCATGTTGTGGATGAATCTAGAGGTTGTGGATTATGGTTACTCTAAGTTTTATCACTTTTATGTCTAATGGACTGGGAGAAAATGAATAAGCTGCAAATCAAGACTGTCAAAGCAGATGAGCAGACTTGAAATGGCTCTTTGGGTAGTAGCAGTGACATAACGTACTTTGCTTTGAGGCCCTTATTATTATATCTGTGTTTGTAAAGCACTTTCAGCTAGCTTTCCATGGTGAGACAAAATGCTATGAAATCATTGTATTATTATTTATATTCAACATCTCTTCTATTCTCTGCTGGTTGCAGACACAAACAGTATAGAAATAAAACCTGCACAACAATTCCAAATTATCAGAATTTCTTGTACAACTATAGAAAAGACTCCATGTATCAATAAAAAGGTCAATTCATTAGTAGTTGTCAAGTATAGATATTTTAAAGATAAATGCTGTGATCTCTACACTGTTACTACAGCTATCTCACCTGGCATCAACCCAGTACAGACGACGATTTTCATAGTCAAGAGCCAACCCATTTGGCCACCCACTGCCTGACACATTTCGGATGTCAAAGATGATTTGCCGTGTTTCTCTTTGTCCACTCATGGCTACACGTTCAATGCGAGGCATTTCCCCATCCCAGTCAGTCCAGAAAAGAAGACTAATAAACAGGTAAGGTCAGTAAACGACGTGTGAAACAAAGAGCTTCACTACACAAATCTTAACAATCATTTTAGGCTAAAAGATTTTACCATTTCAAATTGACAAATTTTATCTCTGTAACAAGTAAAATTTCTTGCACAACATAAAACCTACTGGAGCATGACTGAAAATGAGCAGACATAAAAACCCTCAGAATGCTAATATTTCATATCTTGAGAAGTATCTTTTCATAGAGAATACCTGTCAAAGCATCACGAGGAAAACATGCAGCTGTTAATGCAAATGTATGCACATGCTTGAATGTTTATGTTTATGAGTATACACGCCAATGTATGCATATGCATCAATGTGTGTGTAGTAAGAAATGTATATAAAAAAAATGCTGTTCAAAGACAGAAAAGATTAAGGAAAAAGTTGAACTCTTTGGTATATCTTGTGAAGGACTAACAATTCAATTTCAACAAGACTTTCTAAACTGCTGAAACCTTGTGTTGAAAAATCAAGGGAAAAAAAAATTACCCATCACGTGGGTCAAGGGCAAGAGCACGGGGACTGTGCATGGAGCCAGCTAGTAAGGTGGTGCGATTACTGCCATCCCATTTGGCAACTTCAATTTGGTCCAGATTGCTCTCCACCCAATAGATATTTCCTGCTACCCAGTCCACTGCAATGCCTTCAGTTGTGGAAAGTCCAACGTCAACGATACGATGAATGTCTGTCACAGCTATGAAAAAAAAAAGAAAAAAAAGAAAGAGAGCAATGGTAATTAAATGCATAAAGTGGCAAGCTCTTTCCATGACAGCATAAGTTCAAATTTATGTCCATCCAAGTATGCTTTCCCCCAAAAACACTTTAAAAAATCACAACATAGTTTTGCTACGAATGAATGAAAGTTATATGTTTTAAAAACTGGTCAGAAACTCCAAGCTTAATTTCATGGCTGGCGGAGAGAATTTATTAAGGGGAAAAAGATCTCTTAATTGCCTGACAGTGGCTGCATGACTTTAACACCACTGTTGTCTCATTGCATTCTTGTGTGGGTGACTCCTCAACTGCAAGCAGACCAAGTCACCCTACAGATGAATACACCGCTGTCAGGGGTTAGGACACAAAAGGTTTGAAACCAAGAAAACAGAAATGCTTATTAGAAATCTAATCTCAAGCTCACTGTTTGGCAAAATGGTCCCACGGTATATCTTATCATCTCCAACATCTGTCCAAAAAAGCCACTTTTTCTCCCACAGGAAGTCCATTCCAATGGTATTACGGAGGCCTGTTACAAGTGACTGCTCCTCCAAAGTCCTCACATTCTGTTGACGAATCTCATGTCGACGTGAAAATATCACATGCACGGGATCGTCACCTGGAGAAAAAGTAAGCATACTGAACAGTGTGTGCAGCATATCTATACTGTATTTTGTTAGTGTACTACATTTTTCATGGGTTATGAGAATGCCAGAATACATTTTAGCAGGATCATGGGAGTTTTAAAATCTTGTCTTAATGACAGTGTTTGTACCATTTTGTATGGTTCAAGGATAAATATTTGCTACTTTAGTAAGTAGATTACTAAACAATTATAACTTCCGCATCTTTAACCTCACAAGTAAAATTCATATTTGAATTCAAGAAATTGGTTATGTACGATATGCAATCAAAACAAAAAAGTCAGGTTGTCAATGGCAACTGTCTTTAACACATACCATCAGCTTTGCAGCTGTAGCCATCACTCATAAGGGAATAGCCAGAGTAGCATTCACACTTCTTTCCTGAAGGGACTTTCGTGCACTTCTGACTGCAAGCTCCCCACTGGTCACATATGTCTATGTCTAAAAGCAAATGACCAGTTAAGCAGCCATGTTTTTAAGCAGTATCTCTACTGATGTTTCATGCACATAATGCTACTAATAGACTTTACTGATTAACTTTATTTGGACAAGATCAACAAAAGATTTGCTGCTTGTTTTACTGTTGTCTAGCAGGTGCATCATTTTTATCACAGCATTTCTTTTATAGTATATACCCTTCTTTATTGATACAAAAAATATCACAGCTTCTCTTTTATAGTAACTGCAATCAAAATAACAATTATACCCTGATTTATTGATGCAAAGCATATCCATGAAATAATGGAAATACAAATAAATCTTACCTGTACATGTTTTGTTGTCTGGAAGAAGTGTTCTACCTTTGAAACATCCACACACAAAGCCCTCTGGGAAGGTGTAGCACACATCGCTACAGTCATTATTGAGGCAATTGTCATATTCTGCAGAATAAAATTACCCAGCATCAGTTTAATGACCATGTGCCTATGCATACAATCTATGCTCATAATCCTCAAGTAATAACAATGAATGATGATCACACCATCTGATGAAACTCCACAGAAATATGCCCTCAACAAATGCATTTAGTTGACAGGTGGTGTCACGACTTTTTGAGAAACATACCACAGAGTCGGCCCTCATCAGAGTGGTCTGGGCAGTCGAAAGATGTTGTTGCACACCTTCTCCGGTGGCAAGCACATGTAGGAATGGTTTAGGCATAAGAAGTTGGGAAGAAGGCAGCTTGAAAAAAAGCCTGTAAAACAAAATGATTTGTATATTTCAATGCAGAATAGCACATCCCATGGATTTCTCAAAGAAGGTATAAAGAACAAATGCCATATCTTAACTCCTTCCTATACAGTTTGCACAAGGGAATGTCTTCAAAGCTACAGCTCAGTTGTGTCACTTTGTACTGAATGAGTTAAAGATGGAAGAAATTGCACTCAAAAAATCATTTAACCTGTTAAAGCTGACAGAAATAAATTCCCCTTCCTGACCCACATGTTTAATGAGTCAACAAATAGCCAAGGCAGTGACAATACTATACACTTACTACAGTGGCGTTCATCTGAGCGATCTGCACAATCGTTGTCTCCATCACATTTCCATGCACTGGGTATACATCTACTACCATCATCACATTTGAACTCAGACCAATGGCAACTGTTTGTGTCATTAAGATGCTCTGTCAACATTTTAAATGAAACAATATATTTACAGACTAGCACTAGAGTGGCTTTAACTCAGGGTTAGAGTTAAGACTGCTAAAAAAAGATGACTTTCTTTTTTAAAACGTGAGTCAGTGTAAATGAAAAAATAACTGACACTGAATATAAATGTTTATTCTGAGAATAATAACAGCTTTTCTGGAAAAAAAAAATATATATACATAAATAAAAATATATGTTCAAAAATGAACACATTCTTTCCTTTTTTCTTTAATTTATGATCAAAGTTATGGTAGTTCTACGAAATAAAAAGAGGCAAACATATTCAGATGGTTAAAAATTCTGCTGGCCATTGAACACAAAAGAATCAAGATCTTGAAAATAATCCTTATTATTCAAGGTATTGGTCATTAATTCTTTACTTACTGAGAGAATCAAGAAATATTTCCATTAAACGCTGATTAACAAAATTACCCTAAACTCACGTATTTTAATGCCATCACAGCCAACTTCATCAGATGAATTCACACAATCGCCAATGCCATCACAACGTGCTAGATTTGGGATGCAGGACCTGTCCTCAATGCACATGAATTCACTAGCTTCGCAAATGACCTGCTGGTTCACTGCACATCATCAGTCAGAGGAAAGAAGGAGTTAGACAAAAGAAAATGCATTAACACATCCACTCCCATCTACACCTTACATCTACACTCCCATCTTAGACTTTAACATCACATAAACACACACATGTATATGTTTCCTTCCCAACACTCTATCTGAAAGTAAGAAATAGTTTTAGTTGATTCAGACAAAAGATCACTGAGATGATATCCCCCCCTAGCCAAATAACATGAAAATATGAAAGGCAGGGTGGAAATAAAAAATGCAGCAAATGAGATTGTGAAATAAAAATCAGAGGAATGCAACAATGGCATGCAAAACACAAATGAAGCAATCTTACGGCACTTTAGTTCATCAGTTCCATCAGGACAGTTTCTCTCTCCATCGCATAGGTAGCTTATTGGCAAGCAGGTGGAGCCATCTTTGCATTTGAATTCACGGTCTGGGTCACACCAATGACTACATTCAGCCTGGGCAAAGTCACAATTATAATTTATTTCAGATACCCTGAAACCACCTGAAGAATTTGAAAAGTTTTTCAGGAATAACTATTAAATTTATGCTAAATGTGTCAAGCCAGAGTTTTTTGGTGGTGTAATATATGCTGTATATGTGTGTGTGATATAGAAAGTAATATTTAACCAGCAGTAATGATACAGAATAAAGATGACAACAAACAACAAATTGCAACAACTACTGGCTTCTTACCTCATCTGTGTGATCGTCACAGTCATACTCATTGTCACACCTATAGGTGTGAGGTATACACCGTCCACTCAAACATTGAAACTCATGTGGGGTGCATGGTCTGCTTTTGAAATCTGCACATACAACAATCACGGTCCTCATACTTCAAAATCTCTGCAGTACTTTTGGCAAGACTTCATAACCTTTCTCACAGTATCCGTTTACTGACTTGTATCTACCTGAAAGTTCAGGCTGTTTTTCAGCTTGTCAAATTCAAACTTTGTCTTTTAGAATAAATGCATTAGGCAGCAATGTGAAACAAGCCTAAAAGGTAAAACACAATGTCTTCAATCAAAACATAAACAAAGTCTCTATGCCCTTGGTCCAAGTCTGTCAAAGAAATGGGAAAAATGAGCCAGGAATATGAATGAATCTTACGACATTCTTCTGGATTTTCATCAGAACCATCTTGACAGTCTTTCTCCCCATCACACTTCCATGTATTAGGGATGCAGTGATTGTTACTTGCACACCTTGTATAGTTTCCAGGGCATTTGCGATCTGGTAACCATTGGGAAAAGAAATTACATGTGGGCATTACATCAGAGGGCAGGTACCAGCAAAAAAGTTAAAACACTGCTTGTACAGTATGACCTTAACCTTGTGATACAGTGCTTTATAAAAATATATTTTATTTTTACTAAATGTCAGAATATTTCCTTATAATAAGGATATTTGCAGTTGAAAATAGTATTTCATAGGTTTGCCCACCTTTGCATAAGTCAACTTGTTCATCTGAGTGATCAAGGCAGTCATACTCCCCATCACACACAAACTGCTGGTAAATGCATTTGTTGATATCACATGAGAACATATAGTTCTCACATGTAGTGTTACCTGCAACAAATATAAAACATGGTCTTCATACATCTTCAAGCAGCAGACCTGAACATAGCTCTCGCACATGCCATTACCAGAAAGTGACATCAATCAAGTGCAATGAATCATAAAACCTTTTATTATGGTCAGAATACAACATCAGCACCACAGTTAAAGGAATAAAACCTTTTCTTGTCAAAGTGTGTCTTATGCATTATGCAGTTCTCAAAGAACCTATCAAGTTTATATCTGTTAAATGACAGAGGCACAACTCACCACAAGTATTACTGTCTTCATCAGACTTATCAAGGCACTGAGGAATGCCATTGCATTTCATGGTGATAGGAATGCAGCTACCGTCATGACACTGGAACTGGCTGTTAGCATTACACGTCAGGCGTCCCAGATCGCCTTGCAACAAATTTCATTAATTCTTCAAATATGAACCAGAGACCATCTGCTTTATATGTGATAAAATGGGGAAAACAAAGTTTACAGTTTTAAAAAAAAAAAAGTCTATTATGTGCGTAAAAGAATGCAGAAATATACTTTTAGAGCCATGTGCTGAACAGAAGCCTAGATACATATACAATCAAATTTATGTACTCTTCATTTGAACTTTTTCCTGCTATTTCTAGGCTAATTCATAGAATATATTGAAAAGAGGCCCACCTTCACATGTGTTATTATCTGACTTTAGAGTTCGCCCCAAAGCACACATGCAAATATATGTTGCTGGCCCTGTAGGAATGCACAGATCACTGCACATCTTGGCCTTGATGCAGGGATGGTTAGCTGTAGAAAGAGATTAATTTGTTAAATTTACAATAAGCAGTAAATTAGCATGGCATGCGGCACTTTTACCTGCTACACAGAATAACTTATTATGTGTCCTATCTAACCACATGGAAATTTTACAAAAGAATATGTACACAGGTAATGAATGGTTATAGAGTACATACAGTTACAGTCAAACCTCCCTATTAAGACTTGCTAAACCTCCACCAAAATCAGGTCGCAACTGAGAGGGAGATTAACCATTCCAGGAGCCACAACTTCAAACAGCTATAAATTCATTTCTTTAAATGTTGAAATAAAACTCTTATACTTGAAGCTCTAATACTTGAAGGTTACTGAAAAGTGTCACAATAAAACACAAACTGACAGTTACAAGAATTTTATTTTTACAAACATGCCACTTCTGGAAAAATGGTTGTTAATAAAGCACAATCAGCAGATGTGCGCTGGACAACAATGAACAGAGGGGCCAGTCATATCAACCAAAACCAATATCCCCCTGGCTATATCAAACTTCCTGCCTGAGTTAAATCGACCCTATATTAAAAATGACATCAGAGGCTTTGTAAAACACAAAAAAAATAATGATTTAAGAGAAAATTATGTTATGCGTCACTGTGTAATTAGTTTTCTGAAAGTGGACATTTTTATTTAGTAAGATGATGGCAGGATTTGTTTGAATAACACATGGTTCTGTTGCTTATATTTTACATTAATAGCTACTCCTGTCATCAGAGATCGATTTGTCTTTTGAGCCTGGATTTTTTCAACTGTCCAGGTTGGGACAATATGGTTAGTATGAAATGACTCAGGAGGTGATAAATATGATTGGAGTCATATGGTTTGAGTCATAATGACCTGCGACTTAACCAACATTCTCTTTCAAATTTTACATTATTTCTTCAGAAAATCGCAATTTAGGGTAAATGGTTGGCCAAAAGCAGTCTATTTCTAAATGTACTTAATTATTTTCAATACACATCTTTTGTCATAAAAAAAAAGTTGTAACAGAGCAAAAACTGTCAGTTGTAAGTTGGGGTGGGGAGGTAGCAAAATATGTAAAAATGTTTAGTCGTAACTAAGATAGGGTCCTAATTGGGAAGGTCTTCAGGTTTTATGGTATTAGCCTATTTTCAGTTGGAACTGGGTAGCTAGAGGGCATTATCGCCATACAGTCATGTCATCTGATACAGTATGAAGAAGAAAGCATGCATGCATGTACTTGCATGCACACTCACACACAGAGGGCATTACTTACATGAAAAATTTACATGCTGACTGTTAGCTGGCACCAAATTGAAAATAGGCTTGCTGTCATTACGAAGAATTATCATGCCTGTGTCATTCCGAAAACTGCGCACCTGCCCTTTCAAGGATTCAGTCCAATAAAAAGTGCCATCATGGAAAACTATGCCATATGGATGATCCAAATACTGCAGTGGCACCTGTGACTAATAGTGGGTGGGAAAACAAAGACAAAAAATACAGGTTTATTGCACAATCACCTTGTGTTCTAAGCAGAAAAGTATAAAAACAAACACCAAGTGTATGTGTACTGTAATATATGTACTGAGGCAAAATTGCATGCACACACCCATACACAGTTTTTTTCCCCCACCCCTCTCATCTCCAATTCCACACCCAAACTGGGTGACCACATAGCATAAGCTCAAACTTTTAGTGGCATCCCCTCTGTTCTAAAAATAAAGTTGAATAAAAATGTAATGAAAAATAATTCTTCCTATTATTAACATAGACTGGAACAGACTACAAAACCTTCATAGCAATGCTGTGTATGTTATAGATGTGACTCAAATCATGCCCAAAGCTCCTGTTAAAAGAACACACACTCACTCCATTCAAGATTGTGCCATTGCTGAGGAACATGCCTTGAATGCGATCATAGTATGCCTCAGTCCAGTAAAGAATATTTTCTTTCTTATCCAGAAACAGGCTGTTGGGCCATTGCACATCTCTAGTCAGAGTCCTCCTTTCTGTTCCATCCATTCTAGCACATTCTATTTTGGCCACAAAAGGAGCAGGTCGCATTGCCCAGTCCGCCCAGTACATCATGCTAAAGGAGCAGCATCATATTACCAACTCAGTAAAATGCAAATATTAGTCTTAATGCATGTTAACAACATACAGATCATACAGAAATGGCAAAATTTACTTTCTTATGACATGTACCATGTTGACCTTGCGGCATAAGCAAATCAGGCAGTGAGTGACTGATGACAAAAAAAAAGTCATCTCCACTAGAACTAGCTGCCTTTATAACTTAAAAGGTGGCATATTAAAAGATAAAATGTGCTATTATGTCACAGCAGTACCTTTGATGGCTAGTGTATTTTAAAATGTAAAAATTTATAAAAAGCCAAAACTCTGCAACTTTCTGGATTCTTAAGAATATGACTAGACTAACGCAATCTTACCCATTCTCTGGATCCAGAACAATCGACTTTGGATGGGTGAGGTTGCTGCTCACCAGGTGCGTAATCAGACTCAAGTTGCTGAGACTCGCAGCAAAGATGCTCCTGTGATCAACATCAGTCCAGTACAGGTTGTTTCCAATCCAGTCCACCGCCAGACCCTCACAGCTAGTAGCTCCTACTCCTGCAATACATCAGCCATGATGACAATCCAGCAGTTACAGGGCTTCATCTGTCAGCATTCACTCAGGATGCATCTTAGTCATGGTACTGTTCAGTAAAAACCCAGTGTTGGTTCTGTTAATATTTACTTCTGATAAAAACTAATTACACACACATTTTCAAAACTTATAAGGTTCTTACCATTTCCCAACAGAACTATTGGAGGGTCAGTACCATTTGTGTTATGACGACCTATTTGCAGGGTTTTCACATCAGAATAGTACACATCATTGTTGCGTGGATCAATAGCAAGAGCAACTGGTCTCAACAGGTTGTGAATAGGCTCCTGAACATCCCCAGAAATAGAAAATCCATAGCAACACTTCGCACTGTACCTTGCTGGGCATTGGTGTAGAGCAAATAGGCATCGACAGTCATTCCTGGACAAAAATGCATCAGAAGGAACATAAAATGCTTTTGGAAGACTAATCAAATGATAATCAGTTCAAGTGCAAAGCATTTTTTTCCACCCATATAAAATAATGTATTTAATGAGTTCTGGCGCCCTCCAATAGCTTTTAATTTTTCATTGCATAATAAACAATTGCACTAACATTTATGAAACCTCTAAGCCTCCTGAGGTAACTGCAGGGGAGGTAATGTAGGTAGGATTTTCTGAGGCAAGGAAACAAAAACACTTTTGGCATGACTTATTTCAATCTCTTTCACAATGTTTATTGCTATATATTAGAGATAATTTATACAAAAATACAAAACCTCTGAAGAACACAACTTCTGCATTAAATAGTGAATCTGAGGACCCAGAATGTAACACCATCTGCACTTACGCTTGCACTCTCTCTCTTCAAATAAAGTGTACCCTGCCTTGCATATACACTTTGCCACAGCATGTCCATTTTGTGGCACAGGAATACACAAATGACTGCAGTTTTTCTTCTCACAAATTTTCTCTGGCACTGCAAAATATGAATTCAGTTGCCTCAGCTACACGATAAATAATTGCACTTATTACTTATTGTGACAGTAGTTGTTACATAAAAAGCATTTTCAAATCTGCCATTGGAAAATGTCAGAACAGAGCTCCTGATTACAGAGAGATAAAAGTGAACATCAAGAAAAAATATCTAGGATAAATAAATCAAAGGACAACTGAAGACACTGAATAGTTATATAACTGTAATCTCACCTACACCAATCATGTACACACTCCTCTAGTCCCACTAGAGCGGAATGGCACCCTCTATGCATATGTAAGTGATTTTTGATTGTTCATACTGAGGGTAATTAGCACCTGAACAGTTCTTGAATCATGTGCCTTATCAAATAAATAATTATTATTAGTACTTACTCAAAAGAAGAAGGGAAGCAAGGACCACCACTTAATGTCATTTTAAAACTGACCAGATTAAATGAAAATACCCACTTTGCGGCTGTCGAACTTGATGGAAAATCTTGAAAGCAACTGGTCCATCCATAGTAATGTTGATCGCAGATTGGGGATGGAAAACACCATCACGATGTAAACGGATAATGGAACTATGACGATTCTGATGGTTTATGAAGTAAAGATCATTCTCAAGAAGCGCAACACTAAACACCTGGTGAACCTGCAACAATGCCAGCTTTACTTTCAGAGTCAGCTATACTATAAGAGATGAATAATAATAATACATGATAAAGATTATTATAATATAGAATTGAGATCAATCACTAGCTAATCCCGAGCTCTTAAGTCGCAAACAATACAGAACCATAATAAACCGGAACTGATACACACATATAATTTAATCAGTAAGTCATCTACAAAATGCAACCAATGTTCTGCATAACAAGATGTCTCAACATCAATCTTTCTATATATATTATTTAATACATTTATAATATACACATAAATATATTAGAATATATATTTATAATGTAGCTTTAAGTCTTAACTCACTTTTACTCCTGGAAGAATGACTTGACGGCCATTTCCATTGTAATCTACACGTTCTATGTAGTCAAGGAAAGAGTCACCCCAGTACAGGTGCTGCAGGGCAAAGTCCAGAGTAATTCCATGAGGATGTACAATCTTCTTAGTCACAAGATCTTTTGGATTATTGCCATCCAGGTCAGCACGACTAACCTTTGAACTTGTGGACCAATCAGCATAAAACATGTACCTGGGAGAGACGTATTTTTCATTAATAGAAAATTTGTAAGGCAAACATAATTAAAAAAAAAAAAAAAATTGAATTACTATCAAACAAATCTTTCTGGTGATGAGTGAAGGGATAGAGTAAATATTTTCTCTAAAAATGTAAAAAAAGTTGCCAGTTGTTTCCAGAGATCAAGCATAAAACCCAGCCATCCTTTATCAATGCAGGCTCACCCTTTAGTTGGGTCCAGAGCTAGACACTTGGGCCTTCTGACTCCATTGTGGATGACTGACATACAATAACTACCATCTGATGTGCACAGGAAAATCTGCTCTTTGACTTCGTCCGCAAAATACCAGTTGCCTGACACCCAATCCTTTGACATCTGCTTTACAACTATAAAAGAGGAAAAATGTTTTAACATTATCCTGGAAAAAAAAGCCTTCATCGAAAAAAAACCCCAAAAAGAAACAAAAGAAAGAAACAGATATACTTTTCTTTCAGGTTAATCACTGATAGTAGTACTTAAGTGATGCTGACAAAGCTCAAATTTACTTTATGCACAGTCCCTTAACACATCTAGTGAACAGTCATCGCAAATCTACAGCAATGATTTTTTTGCTGAAAAAGGAATTGGGGAAAAAAAACAATAAAGGAAACCTCCATCCCACTTACATTCTAGACTGAACATGACTGTGACAGTCCAAGCCTTCCTTCTGCCATCTATATCCCCACATGTCATTGCAGATCCGCTAGAAATCTGAAACAGTTGTTTTGTACATGAATCTATGGATAGCTTATAAACACTGCCTCTTTATGGGTTTACAATCCACAAAATATGCATAGATTAAAACAAGTCAGCATAATTTCTGAGAAAACACTTCAGTAGCTCTTTATATTTTATGCACTGTTAACCGATTATCTTTGATCTATTCAATTCATTTTCTCTTTTTATTTAACAGTTGCACTCAACAAATCTGGAAAGTATTAAATAGTTATGCAAAACCACTTCCAAACAAAAAATTGTAATTCTGCCCAAGTCGATCAGTCTTCTCTAACAAAAACTTTGTCATGAATTAAATATTAGTTCAGTCCTCCCCAAGCAGACAAGCTGCAACAATTATTAATGTCTAATTCAAGTTTAAATGGCAACTACTACTCACTACTAGGAGTCTAGCAGCCATAATGGGACAAATTTTTATAGATGATCTGAACATCTACTTCTTTGAACAATGAACCCCAAAACACTACCATGTGACTCTCCATGAGTGTGTATATATCTATAAGTATTTATTTGAATAAAAGATGTTCAAGTTATTCATACCCAACAGACTGAGTTGTTGGCAACATTTAAGTCAAACGCTAAGATTCTAGTCCCTTGTGGTGTTATCAAAGATGGCTGTCTTAGCTCTTTCCCATCTCGACTGAGTTGCTGTATGGTTGTCTGGTTTGCAATGAAAAGTCTTGGTTCCTTCAGACCTGGTAGTAAAAATCCCATAGAAATTATTATCCATTCATTATCTATAACATCTACAGAATGGGACTCACAGGTACTGCTGATGATAACACCGCACATTACTGCTATAGGATGTAGATTCATACAGTGCTGAAGGACAAATCACAGTCATTTCATGACTACATGCTTACGTGGATCAACAATACACCTGGACCTATTTACAAGTATGTAGCCATCTTGACAGGTACAGTTGTAGCCATTTATGACATCTTTGCAGTTTTGGTCACAATATTTTCCATACTCGCACTCATTCAAGTCTGCAAAAAATAAAATCACAAAATTTGTTTTCACCGTACAGATCTTTTCCTTAAAAATACATAAAATCCAAAAAATTGAAAATTTGTGTGAATAATAAGTGTCCATTTATTTACTGCACCACATATACTTCAAATTTAAATTTTATGTATGAATAATAACAAATGTAGATAACTACAAACCTATTTTCCATTAAGATGTTGCTATATAATTTTTGTATCAGTAACATATAAGTAAGTCATACTTAAAGCTTTTAAATAAGCTTTTTGAACCACTGCCCTGAACACTGCTTTGATGTCTTTAGTAACATAAATCCTCTAGAACAATGACAGGTAAAATATAAATACGAAGAAGTGTTCTCAAATGAACAGTGTATAGATTATGACCAGCAATAAATATGATCTGGAGAATAAAATTACATGACTAATTTACAGCAGAATGGGGCATTCCCTAAAGACACTGCATTAAACCAAGATTGGAACATGTTTCCGGGTGGTGACACAAACTTACCCTGACATATGCTGCCATTTGGTTTTTGATATTCATTCCTGCAGAAACACTCAGCTCCTTGTATTGTTTCTTTGCATTCATCTGTGCAATGTTTACGGCTGCAGGCTCCATTTCCTGGACAGCATGTGCACAAATATTAAGAAAATAATTACAACTAGTAATCAACAGTTCAGCAAACAGACCTCATTCAATGGAGTATTTTCCTAAGTAGGAGCCTAAAAGGACTGGTTGGGTGCATTTTTCCTAATGATTGGGTAAAATTTAATGCAAGGTAGATAATATTTCTCCAAATCTGTGTGAATGCACACTTTATCCTTGAGATACATGCCTATACATCTCACCATGCACAAAAAGTTGTCAAAATCCTAATGTCATATTTGAATACAAATATGCCTAATTAACATATGGTTCCAGTTTTTCATTGACTGAGGCCTTACACAATGCAAAAGAACCCTTCAATCCTGAAATCTATGTTGTTGAATTCTTTCTGTACATGGTGATGTTTGCAGGCAGATATCTCAAGAACTGAAGAGGATTATTCACCCAGATTTGAGGAAATATTATCAAGGACTGAGTTTACCCTTTACCCGTCATCAGAACAAAAGTTTGCACCCAACTGGTCTTTTAAATACTTTACGAATTATTTTTGTAAACTAAGCATTTAATTGTAAACTTCAAGTCTCAGTCTTGAGAACTAGTTTATTATGTTGTTATTATTATGGGTTTAAGATGCATTAATGATATTTAACAGTGTCTCTGAAATGTTTTATGAGCAAAGAAAAGTAAAAAATATATGACTCATGCTAAAGACGAACTCACTGAAAACCCACCTCTTCCGTAAACATGACTCCTGACACCCTTTCCCATAATGCTAGTCCTTTTTCACACCCTTCCTTTCGTTATAACATGTTACTCTCAGCTCTTGTTCTTGCTATTTGGTTCCACTTTGTGTTTTTGGTATGATTTTTTCTTCGTTTAGTATGGTTGTTTATTCTTTTATAACTTTTCATACCCTTGTATGATGTCCTTGTTTCGCTCATGTTCTTAAGCGCTCAGAGCATACACCTTAGGAGTGTGAGTATGCGCTTTCCAAATTTTGCCTTTATTATTATTATTTACATACGAAAAACTGACTTAAAGATAGTCTTACGAATATAACTCATACATAACCAAGAAATCACCTTTATTATATTCTGAATTTAGTCTTTTTAACAAAAACAAAAACAAAAAAGTTTGGAACCAGAATAAACATTTTCTCAATGTTCTAATTATTTTAGCGAAGTTTAGCATTACAACAAAATATGAAATAATCTGTTGATCTGCTTGCAAGGATGATGGCACTTGGGAAACACACAACAAAACTTTATTCTGAAATATAATGTACAAATAGAATTATATATAAGTTTTTATACCACTCTGCATGTACAGACCATACAAAACAGTTCGTGCAAATATGTGTTTACAAACTTGCATTTTCAATCATGTACATGTGTGCAAACACATATATGCACACACACAGACTGCTCACTTACTGCAATGGCCGCCTTCATCAGCACCATCTGGACAATCTGTCGTATCATCACAAAGTTGATGATATGATATACAGGTCAGAGTACCCGGACACCGATACTGGTTAGGCAAACACTGGAACTGATCCACCTGGTCGCCTGGAATGTCAATATCCATGCATATTTAAGCTCAAGCTCATGCATACATACAATGCCACAAGTCAACAGGATGCAGCTAAAAGCTGTTACTGTATTAGTGGTCAACTTCATTCGCTTCTCTTTATATTAATGCATACATCCTGGGAAAATATTTCAGGACTTTTCAAGTCTCACTAATGTTAGATATATCAGTTACTCCAAAAATAAGTTCAAATATTAAAAAATTTGTAATTTCTAATAAGAAGCTGTTAAGGCACAACAATGGATTATAAACCAAAACAGCAATGAGATTGTTAAGGTTAGAAAGGTATGTGATGGAAACACTTATTTGTAACTGTTACTGAATGGTTATTTTTTGTATTTATCAAGCACTACTTTCTGGAAAATGGTTTTCATCATAACAAAACACAGTGGATGCTTCTGTTCAATCAGAGCAAATTAACCAAGCTACATTTCTGCAGCAAACAAACTCAAATGCCAAAAATAAAACCCCCAAAACTAAACATGAATGATCTACTTTTATGCATGAAATATTTTTATATAAACCAATTAAATTTACCAACTTAGGTAAACAAATGAGAAAAAATGCTGAACATAGGTAACTGATATGGCATGGTATAAAACATTCTGGGGAAACATGTAAGAAACTGCATGATGACCTTAAACCATTGAAAAGGAACTATTCTTTACAGCAATGTCATAGTGCATAGGAGAGTAGTACTAAACTTTTCAGTTGTTTTTACCCCTCTTATTCAAACCATTCAAGCACCCAAAATAAAATTTCATTAACAGCTTGACATGCACGCTTAACAAATCAACATGCGATTCATAGTCCACAGTTTTCAGTAACATCTTCCAGGAATCTTTTGACCAAAATTATCTGGAGAGCAGACAACATGACATGCAACCAACTACACCAGTGGATTTGCATGACAAAACATCAACATTCCAGAATGTAACGCGTGCACGCCAACTCCAAATAACCAACCTTCTGGTAGAGCATTGGTAATGGTAAAGTGGATTTCCAGTGGTATATATGGTAGACCTGTATATAGATACCAATATAAAAAGCTTATAAAAGCTTCTAATAGCAGTCAAATTATGTGTAGATTATTATTTCAAATCAAGCATGTCGTTCAAAGAAAATAAAAAAGCAGACAAGCAAAGAGCAATGAAGAAATAAAATAAGCAAATTCTCAAAACACCACATCCAGCTAAAAACACTCTATTTACATATGACAATTACATAAGAAAGGCCACACCCAATAACCTTGTTAATGTGTTAAGAAGCATAGTCTCTCAAAACATTTTTGTAAAGATGCCCCCTCCACTCCCCCTCCTCTGCTGTTCAGGATAGCTTACAGGATGTAAATATTAAAGAATAATTTTGTTACTGTCATATATAAACTATATATGTTTCTCTCTTGCTCCTGCTGAGTGTTTATACAGTCAGGACTTAAAAAGCAGTTTTGGTCTACCTTTCAATGCCTGTCCATTGTGATGACGAAAAACCAAGGCTCAAAAATTATAATTTAAAAATCAAATTCTAAATAAACACTGTGTGAAAGCTGATCCAAACACACTAGAAAGGCAGCATCTGATCTGGCTAACTGCCAACGCTTGACTAAATAAAGGCATGGCATTTTCACAAATAACCTTTTATTTTGTTTAGGTATTAATTATAAAGTAACTGCTTTCTTTTTTTAACTTTAAAATGCGCAATTATTAGATAAAATAGGTATTTAGAATTCAAATATAACAGGCTGAGGTTGGGATTATTCCCATGGATACATTAATCCCTTAACCACGTTCTGGAGAAGTACATTCTAATCATGAGATTTGACACTGTGTGTGTTCAAATTTGCCACCTGCACACAAGGTGAAAGACTCACCACATTTTTCTTACAATTCCCCAGAATAGATGTGCTGGCAAGAGATGCTGCAAATTTCATTACCTTTTTCATATATTTATATACATCAAGAGAGAAGCACTATCTACTGTTGGGCCTTGCTGTATTTCTTATTTGCATATGCAGCATCTGCTGTAATTGTAATTTGCCACACTTCCATTATTAATAATATCTAGTTATCTTTCGCAGAGCAACCATCATTGTGAAAACACAAAAAAACTAATCATCTAGCAAGTTATTAAATCAAAATATTGCTTTTTATGTACAAAAATACTGGTGGGCCCTATAAAACTGTTTTGTAGCTGGTCAGCAACTCTACTTTGGTAAAATGCATTTACCATGGGGAACTGAGAGTAAGGGGAAAAAACGTATCTCAGGTAGAAAAAATGTGTCTTTGGATAATTTTAGCTGACAAAGAATGACTTACTCTTCAAAACCTCTTACAGCCTTTTCCCTACAGTTTTGCTGAGTTTATACAGCACTTTGAATGGTTCTACCCTACAACGGGCCATGCTTGCCATATTTTGCACCAGGGAGAAATAGTAACCCTTTTAAATTGCTTTATGTCCAACTGTCTTCAGGCACTCTCATCCTTTTCATGCTTACAATGATCCACCAAGGGAGGCAGCTCTTTGGAGAACTAAAATACAGGCTGCGTGGATTTCAATGTCAATATTAGCAGTAAGAAGTTTTATCTTGTTTAGTCAGTTTTCTGGACAGGTTCCCACGGCATAGCACCGGCCTCTGGAACGATTCTCCACTGATGATCAGTGAGCTTGAACTGGTGGCTACAGCAACTGTCATTAGCCTAATGAAGTTGTGCACGCATGGACTTTTCCTGCAGTCTAATATTGCCCGCTTGATTTGTCTGTATGCAGAATACAGCCCACCAGCCTTCCCAGTAAGTAAGATATTGGAGGAGGGAATCGTTATGCTTTGTATATGATGACGGCTTGGCAGTGCGCGCCACTGACTGCCAAACATAAGAAGACAATGGACACAGCACATCCAGCCAAAACATCAACAGTGTGCACACAACTGACCACAACATAAACACCACAAAACAGCGTGCACACAACTGACGACGACATAAACACTGAAAAAGAAAGCTGAACACATTTTGAAGAATCGTTTGTTCTTAGTGATTCTCGGTGAACCATGGGTAGAAAACCATGCTTTGATGCCGACGATTGGGAGTGGCAAGCGTTGAAAGGGACGATTGAGGGGGAGGGGCGTGGGTCAATCGGAAGGAGGGGTTTTGGTAGTGGAGTGGGCGATTTCCTAAGAGGAACACACCTGCATGCTGACTGTACAGTTACAACATGCGAGACACATGCTGCCGAAATGAACTCTTCTTCCTGCGCCTTTCGTGTTGACTTCTGTCACACGCCAGACAAACCTGCTCAGAGGCACTGTTTGGACTAAACATAGTGGCTCACACAGGCCATCTCTGCCGCTTCAAGCCAAGCACAGAGGATGAAGAATGGCAAGCTTCACTATATAGGTATTAAAGATACAGACACAAAATCTAGAATCTCACCAGGTCCTGCGGATGAAAGCGGTTTGCAAATGGGGGAAAAAAAAAAGGTAGAAATAAATTTGGCATGTCTGTAATAACATCAGATGATATACACAACTAGGACAATCAGTTCTAAGACTTTTCACACAAGCAGTGAAGTGACATTAGACACACGCATGTAAGCGTGCGCCGGGGTGTGTACTGTTTGTGCGTGTGAAAAAAAGACACTCGATCGCTGCTTGCTCTATCCATTCCAAACCTAAGTTCCCGACGTAAGAAGCTTCACTTCTTAAACCACAATTTAGCTCAAGACTGGTCTGTTGCCACTAGAAGCACACAGTATTTTAAACTCTTTCTGACTTACATGCGTTTTCCACGTTCTACAAAGATCCAGTCTTGCGAATACATCACGTGACTTCACAAGCAGGCGACAACAGAGGCGAACCATGGTTTCAGCGATGTTTCTTTTTTCACCTCTTGTTTATCGAAGTGCTGCTTTCAGTCGGGAACTGCTTTTATTACATTATTACATATTACATTATAACAACACAGCAGGCCTTCGTTTGCTTCGAGTCAAATATTTTATTAGCACTAGCGCTGCATCGTGGAAATTACACAAAAAGAATCTGGTCACATAAAAAATCTGAATCCTTAAATCCTTAATCCTATAAAAGCGAATCTTTACAACTAACCCCGAATTGCAACCAGAATATTAGGATTTAGACTTGCACAGTGTCGCGCTGCACAAAGAGTTGGTTTTCTAAAGCACGTTTTACAGACCATCTTATTTTAATGCAATAGTTACCAAAGTATTTACAAGAGGAATGCAAAAGTTGCAAATGCAAAAGGAAAGCGGGAAAAAAGCCGAAGTGAAATAAAGTACAACTGAAGCAGAAAATTGTACGCCACACTTGCAACAGATAAATTAACCATAACAAAAGCAGAAAATTACCCCAAACAAAGATAAATATTTAAAAACGTTGAAATCAACTGGAGCGGGTCATCATTCGTGGTCTTCGAAGTGGGCAATAATGAAATAAGTTTTGTGCATTACATTTTCACAAAAAAAGGTGGGGGAGCCTGCTGCTTTTCCCCTTTTCTCGAGAGACTTCACCCCAAATCATCGTTGATCCTTCCATTTAGGTTTCTGCACTGGATGAGGCAGTGCTGGCATTGGCTCTGTGTCACCGCTTATTTGTCTTTTAAAAAATCCAATTACATGATATAACACAAGACTCGGTCATTCTTCTAAAGGGGAAAAAATTACTGTCGACAATGAGTAAGCACTGGCATGATGTGAGGACCGCTTTTAAAAAATATTTTGATTAGAGAGTGGAAGAAATACATGGGGATTTCACACTGTCTTCTCAGATCCAGCGCTTGGTCTATAAGAAGTTTTTAGTTCATTTGAAGAAAAGCAGGAAAGTCACAACGAAGCTTTTGTGGGTGACAGTGCGAGCGGCCAACAAGCTTCGAAAGTTACCGAAAAAAAAAAGGGATTAAAAAAAAAAATAATAAAAGTCATGACAGGGCACCAAAGGGACAGAGCTGAAGACGACGTTGTTTGTAGTCTGCGACTACATTTCACGCAATCCCCACATACTCCCTATTGCGAATATTTTGAAAGCCTATTTCAGCAGCAGACTATACAAGCCTTATAGGTTGTATGTATTTGTTTACTGATTACTTGAACGTGCTTGGAAGAGAAATGACATCGCTCTTCTGTCGTAGAATTTAGTCAGGAAAGTTTGCCCAAATCACGGACAAAAAGCCGTTCAACAGTTGTCACATACAGATGAAAGGGTTGTGTGTGTGTGTGTGGGGGGGAGAACAGAAATAGCTTGCGCGAATGCGAGATTTGAGCACAGAACAATGGATCATCACTGACGTGCTAAGCCGTCGCTCCACCGACCGCAGTACACACAGACAAGTACAGCTGTCATTCTGTGAATGCAAAGTATAGGAGATCGGTTCCCACAATAACGCTTTTGTATTTCTTGCAGCATGTTTTAGTGGTCCAATGTGATTAATTGCGAACAGTCGTTCTACGCAGTCGTGACATATGCCAATGGAAGGAAGTATTTTATGACATGTACAGTACAGAGACCCAATGAGGGCATCAGTACCGCCGGGCGTTTAGTCATAACTGGCGTTTGGAACAGCAGCCAACATCATGTTGTGGGACCACTGGTAAGCATCTAGGTCTCCAGCGTTCTAAATGATGTCACAACAGTAAAATCGATCGTTGTACCGACTCTTATCATGAAATATTATAATTTATATAATAATATTTTATATTTAGTACGAACGATCCCCAATGCGTTTGCATTACACATTCTACATACAATATTTCAGAATACAAATAGCATATATCTCGGATAATAATCAGCTCCAGCAGCTTTAACATGTGTTTCTTTCAAAAGGATCTGGTTTATTGTCTTTAAACTTACTCGTTAAACTTCATGTACATGTTCCCAAACCGTTTTTTTTTTTTTTTTTTGGGGGGGGAAGGGGTAATCAAGTGGTCTCTCCCTCCTTTTACGAGGAAAAAAATCGTTTTCCCACAAATCCTACTGAAGCTGCAGGTAGAATCTTCCTCACCACTGATATTAACAAATTAACAATTAAAAACCACACACATACAGAGCACTCAGCCAGCACTAGACTAACAACAGAAAGCACGTACACATCTGACGTCACAGTCTACTAAGACGTACCGTTGGCTCGTCAAACGGGGAAGACGATCTAGCGCGAGGTGCGATTGTATGGCGTCCGTTTATACACAGCAAAGAGTGCAAGAGCGATAGCATGGAGGCGGGTGTCAAGCACAGCAGAAGCAGTGACCATCAACACTTCGGTCAGTCTGGCTTAAATGAAAAGCAAGCAGGTGTCCAGTGGGCAGCGCAAGAGGCAGCACAGGTGAAGGCAGGAATTGCGGTGGAGCGGAAAGGTGAAAGAGGAGGTGAACAGTTACACTGAGCAGGAAACAAAAGAAGACAGAAAAAAAAGAAAGAAGAACTTCACACGAGAGCTGGGCTTTCCATACACATATAAATGGGGTGGGTGGGAAAGTCGAGCTCACGGTAGCACTGATCATGACACTGTGCGGATTTGGTGTCCCACCCCCCAACCCACAATGTTTCTTCCTCCTCTCTCCCATACGAGTAACCAGAAATGAAATGATCAGGTGTTATGATTACGAAGGCCATGTTGAAAATTTATATATATATTTGAGAACAAAAAGGGGAAAAAAAAAACACAAAAAATGAAATTAAGCAAAATATACATGAATGCAGAAGGTAATGCCAGTAGTTCACAAAGCAGTTATACCAACCTCTATCGTGCACTCCCTTGGTTTTACGATTGTGGCCTGATGCAAGATAAGGGAGACGAAGGATATGATTAGTACAAAAAAAAAAAAAAAAAAAAAAAAAGGCAACAGGCTTTAAAACAGGGTTAAGAAAATCTCACACAGCAAAACCATTACAACACATTCATGCATCACTGGACCTGTCTGACGACAGGAATCATAGAGGACACGCAAATCTCAGTCTTTTGATAGGCTAATTGCAACGATTACTTCGCCCTGAAGTAAACTTGAAACAAGCATGCTGACGTGGTGATGTGCTGGAGGGGCAGAGAGATTATTTTTTTTGGGGGGTGGGGAGGAAATATAAAAGAAACTTTTAAATCCTCCACTGTGTGTTGTCTTTATTCCTGTTAAGATCTCGCATTCGAAATCCTATTCGGCAAAAAAAAAAAGAAAATTCCAGCCTAAGCTTCCTGGTTCCTGGAAGCCATTGATAGTGCAATTATTATTATTATTATTTTTTGATAGACAACGGATACTGATGTAGCTTAGGGTCATCTGGGTCTAGAGGATAGTGTGCTTTAGACACATCTCATATAGCTTTCTCCTTCCTGCAGCAGGAAACGCAACCTACATGTGCTATTACTGCGGAAAGGAAAACCGAGCAGAAAGAGCAAATCGCTCTGCCTTGCTTTGAAATATCTTGAAAGACCTAAAGTAAAAAATGTCTCTACCAATTCGCACACTGTAAGTTTACATGGTCTGCAATGGCCTGTGTCGCATTGCCTGACTACATAATTATCAAAGATCCCGATTTCAAGGGCCTATTAATACTAAACAGACAAAAACACTGTCAGACAAAGTGCTTGACATCACCATACCTGCTGGACTATACGATCACTGGATCAAGAGGTAGTACTATGTACAAACTCCATTACGGACAGGTCGTATACACAAATGACTAGGAGCTACAAACTTTTGCAAAAGCTTTTTATTTTAAAAAAAAATGTCATAGTTTCTCTTTCAAAATAAATAAACTGACATGAAGTGCTCTAACTCGTTATTTAATCAATGTTCGGAATGCTTGGTCTCGCCTAATGAACATGCAATGCCGCCCTCATCTTTTTTTTTTTTTTTTTAAAAACCTATTATAAAAACAGAATTTTACCGAAGACAATCGGCTGTCTTTTCCTATTAAACATTTTTTTCAACCACCAATACCTACATTAAGCAAAATAGAGCATAAGGCTTATCTACTTTATCCAAGCAAATCTACAGCTGATTGGATAACTGTCAAATTCCCCTCTGTTTCATTTACATTCTTCGGCTCTCTTTCATTGTGTTCTTTCCGTTCATTCAATTTCTACTTGTGGACGGAGTTTGAACACCCAGATTACTTCATCTCTCCCTCCCTTCCCCCTTTCTGCGAAAAACTCGTCTGCTGTACTTCCTGGCTGCGGAACTGCTGAGACGGCATCCAGTTGAACTCTATGTCGACTACAGTCAGCAATCTCAACCCAAATGCCCCATTTTTTCAAGCCGGCAAATGTGACCGAAATATAATGAACAATGAAGAGAGCGAATACACTATAGAAACTTTTGCTTACACGTTGTACTATTTATGTATAAACCTAGTTGGAGCTAGCCCTGATCTTTTCTGACCTTACTTCTTCCAAAAACACACAGCAAGGGTGTCATTCCTACATTCAGTCCTTGCAGTCCTTGCTACAATAGATTCACTGCCACGGCCAGATAAATGAAGGGTAGTAAGGCCGAAAAAGTCACCACTTAGGGGCTACAGGCGCCGACTGATTTATTTAACCGACTGACGTGGATGTATTGGTCCAGTCAGTAAGACAGAACAAGACAACACAACAGTTGGGTTTTTTTTCACATACCGGAAAACACAAACGTGACTGACACATAATTTCTCAACACACTAATAAAAGTTGAACACCAGTGATCTCCGCTCCCTATAAACACGCAGAATAGTGGCAAAATTACCAGAGATAAATAGGAAACGTTGAGAGTTTACGAAAAGACATTGCCATAACGTAGCATTAGGATTATCTAGTTATGTTTCACTGCATATATGCTTATCATGGGAATTACAATTGATAATAACATTCATTTATCCATAAGACTGGCTATCTGAAACATGCTGCATACTTTCTTATCGTTCGTCCGCCATCACCAATACCACAACCACATTCCTACGTTTTCCACTACCCGCAGCAAGCACATTTGTATCAACTGCCTCTCAATGTGACGCTTTATGTGTGTAAAACGACCAATAAGAAATTACAAATTTCAGGGGAAATCACACATGCAAAATACGTCAGACTGCGACAAAGGAAAACTTACACAGCTCTGGCTTTTCGTCGGCGCCATCGTCGCAGTCGTTCTCACCGTCGCACTGCCAGCCTAAGGATATGCAGCGAGCCACACCGCTGGAACACAGAAACTGGTCGGGAGGGCACGTGGGGGTTTCTACAACACAAGGAGAAAAAACAACCATGTGCACTCAAGCAAAAGGCTCTCGACAAATCACGAAATATATAACCTAACCCAGTCACCTGACACAGTCAAAGGCTTTAATAAGCATATGGTATCGATGTTTCAGTTCTGTAGTAGAAGTTGCTACTAAAGCCATGAACTGTTCAATGCTGTTGCTGTAAAGGTATTCTTTGCAGCCCCCGTTGTTGTCACTGTGATGTTAAATGAAAGTCAATGCTACGAGAAAGAAGAAAGAAGTTTACGAGAAAGAAGTTTATTAAAAAGTCGAACAGCTTGAAAGATCAACTCCATCTCTGACAGCAAGCACAAAAAACCTATTGTATAAAATTCATAAAGTATTGTGCAAAAGCAATCAAATAATGGGGTAAAAATATTTAGCTTACGATGTAAAAATATTTCGATAATGATGTAAGAGAGAGAGAGACCGAACTAGGGGTGCATAAGGGTATGCAGGGAAAAACACCCCATACCGCAGTTGGCTTCGTCCTCGCCGTTCAAGCAGTCCTCGTCGCCGTCACAGACCCAGTTAAGCGAGATGCATTGTGGCAGCGCCGTCTGGCAGCGAAACGTGTCCGTGGAGCACATGGAGTCGACATCCGGCACTGCAACATGGCCACACAAAGCACCTGACATTAGACACAAGTCTTGTTCTCAAACAATCATGCACCTCGCTAAGCGATATGTAATTACGTAAATTCTCTTTCTTTGTTCAGGAAAAAAATCAAAAGGCCAAAAACAAGAAAGTCTAGACAAACATGCTGAGACGTTTTTATTATAGTCTCTAGTTGAATACCCAAACAATATACAGGTAGTCCTCGACTTACGACGTTGATCCGTTCTTACGCGGCGTCGTAAACCGAATTTCGACGTAAGTCGGATCATCCGTTTATACAGTACTGTACCATAATAGCAGTACAGTACTGCAAACACTTAGCCTATCCAAACACCTATCCTAACACAGTACCCTACATAATTATCAATAAAAACAAGTACAGTAAAATATTGTCTAGTACACTACGCTTTGTCATCACTGTCGCCTTCATAGGAGCAGATCCTGTCACGTGTTCAAGGATGCGATCTTTATCCTTGATAATCGTAGCGACAGTCGAACGACTAAGTCCTAATGACCTGCTAATTTCTATTGCTGTTTCCCCCTTCTCAGATTGCCTTATTTTATCCACTTTCACCTCCATGGTGATGGCCTTCCTTTTCTTTGATGCACTGACCTCGTAAGTCGGAATGAGCGTAATATAAAGCGTCGTAACCACGAAACGACGTAACTCGAGACCGTCGTAACCCGAGGACTACCTGTATTTCACTGCCCCTTGACACTGCGAGAGTGGGTGTTAAACAGTGTACAGCTGCACCATCATAACAATAACAATACACGCGAGATTAATATAGCGCATATTCACTTTCGTAAGGAGCGTGCCCTCGCGCTTGAGACAAGAACGAGACACGGACATCATACGATGGACAGGGTGGCGGTGGAATTTGGGGGTGTTTTACGCCGAGCCAGTAACTAAGGCTATATTACGGCAAGGCATCCCATCCCTGTAAACAGATGCCACACGCAGAAAAAGAACAGCGTGCCCGAGACAAGAGTTGAACCCAGGACAGCCTCGGTGCTGTAGTGGCGACAGACGCTAACCGTTGCACCACCGGACCGCCCTACAAAAGACGGAAGGATAAACAAGAGTAGTGGTGACTAATAAAAGACAAATACAGAAAACGCAAAAAGGAATCGGGTAACAGGAATTGAGTAAATCGTGATCCTGCAGAGGAAGACGACGAGGGAAGTAGCCAATAGACGAGGAAAAAAAAAAAGATGGCAGCCAGTCGTTAAAAAAGTCTTGTCATGGAGATAACGAGTCATGGATATACTGATGGTAAAGGGATGATAAATCTGAGTGGGAAGTGAGTAACATGAGCTCTGCCCCTGTTTGCGACCTCAAGTGACATGAAGCAAAAGGTCACAACCCGAGTGCGGCCAATCGCTAAAGGCTACCACGAAACACCATCCTGTGTACTCAGGCTTTCAGGCTACTAATCGCCGACCTTTGCTACCGTCAGCGATAGTGGCACCGACATGGCTGTGGCCTTGCGACCACAACAAATTTACTTCATTCAATCTCTCACCTCTTACTCATTCCTTACACGTCTCCCTCCTTCCCACAATATATGGGAATGAAATTGTGAGAATCTTATCGATATTTCTGTAAAAAGCTTTTAATACTAGAAAAATAACAATCTTATAATTCGTGATCAAATGATAATATGCAATAATGGCATATTTCGTATATACACTCCGAAGAAGGCATGGTCACATCAAATCAAATATTTGTATTCATACTATGGGTGTACACGCGACACAGAGAGAGAAGGGGAACGCTTGTCTTCCATTTACGGCCTTGACTGATGCCAAGGTAACAAACATTTTTTATGCAAGTTTATAACTAGGCCAGACTTATCATGTAGCTGATGTTATTATCTTCAAGTTTAAAATAATAAAAAAATAACAGATAATAGAAACCCATTAGATACAAAAGCATGCGCATCTTCGAAGCAATAACGGTTTTTAAGATGGACAAACTGGGTGCTGTTGGGTTTTATTTCTACGTTTCCAAGTTGTTATTACAGTCAAATCTCCCTACTATGCCACCTACCGGGACCGAGCAAAAGTGGCATAGTAGCGAGAGTGGCATAGTAGAGAGGGTTCGTAAAAACGGCTTTATTTGTTCAAGTTACCCGTCAGTCCAAAGCAGGGGTGGGCAATTAATTTTCCCAAGGGGCCGCATGAGAAACTGGGATGGTTTTAGAGGGCCGGACTAATAGAGTTAACTCAGTTTTACCTAATACTGTATGTATAGTATATATACTGGCGGGCGGGCGGGTCAGAGACAGGAGGCCTTTGCCCAGGTCTGGTCCAAAGCTCTCAAGAATCGTCGGCTTCGCTCGCTGTCTCCTCTCATTCTCCCCCTCACCTCTTCATCCTCCACCCCTTCCAACCACATCCGCGCACCTGCATCCTGTCGCTAGTCGACCCCCTCACACCTTCCCTCTGTCACGTGGCTGTCACCCGGCCAGCGACCACCACCACCCCCCCCACCTTGCCAGCCTCCACCCTCCCTGTGTGTGTGCTATGTTCCATCCCCACTAACAGCGATGTCCCACACTACCATACAGTATAATAGTCGAGCACTGCGCGGAATTTCACAACTTGTGTCTTTTAACAATCACAAAAAAGTGGCATAGTAGAGAGAGTCTGGGGTGGCATAGTAAATTTTTTTTTACATTGAATTTATAGTCGGGACCGAGCAAAAGTGGCATAATACCGAGAGTGGCATAGTAGAGGGGTGGCATAGTAGGGAGATTTGACTGTAGTATCCTAATGTCTGCACTCTTTCCTGAAGAGGTGATGTCAAGCCACATTTGTATTATTATTGTGATCGCTGATAGATACACGATAATGGTACTTTAAGCAAAAAACAAATGCAGGTTTGTTATTAAGTGGACGTTAATAATGCCTTTAATGTCTTTAAACAAACTGCGACATCCCGAGAACTATATTTCGTTTCAATGCATAATCTTCACGCTAGAAGATTGTAAGAAAAGAAAACCACAAATTTTTTTTTTAAAGATCAATGGACAACTCCCTTTAGAGCCTTGACACATTAATTTTAGTCAAATGTGACTATATCTGGCATATTTTCATATATTTACACACAGTCACCTATTTTAATGGATGTGTACTGTCAAGAAAGTTCCGAAAAAGAGCCGCGGCATTCTGGGAATTATCACCATACACCTTATCACCTTATCAGACTGCCAACCGAAACGCAATGATCGTGAAATGGCTGCAGACATTTCCCGATCTCCAGGGAAAGGGGACCGGAGACAGGCGGCGACAAAGGCTGTCACTGTGTGTGTGCCTCTTATGAACTTTCCCAGGGTAAGAACATCCTCCCTCCCTCTATCCACAGGCACTACACAATCGCGTCTGGCACCCTGGCACACAGTGAGCAGTGTTCAATACTTGTGTTGTGGCAGCATTACAGTTTCGGGACAGAAGCCTACCACTGAGTACAGCAGTGAACGAAACATCTCGTTATTGCACAGAAACATGGCAGTACCACAAAAACGTGCTTCGCCGCTTCTTACGACGACATCCCGCCTCTCCCCGCTCCCTTCAAAAACTGTTTCTCGAAAAGACAGCACGTGCTGGTCCTCACTCTCTCTTCCTACAGTCCAAGATTTCATTAAAGGAATCCGAAATGACGCTTCGACTGCAGGAGGCCATCCTGAAAGTCTCTCGCTTTCCAGCAGGACCTCCATCTTCTGTCCCCAACCCTTACAATCATCCCCCTTCCTTCTCGTCCTACCCTACGATGGCCTCAGGAGGCTACACGCCTTATCGATTGACGGCCATTTACCCTGTCGTCATTTCTCTTCCTTCTTCCATCACGCCGACTTGGGCTGGGTGCGCGCGATGCCATCGGCCTGCTGCAGACACAAAGATGATGGTGGTCGTAACTAGTGATGCCGCTGCTCCCCTGGTACGACAGTATCTTTCGTGAACGCTATGTGACCGAGGTCGCCATTTAAAGTACTACACGAAATCTTTACTTTTCTTCACAACTTGTTCTGGTTCCAAGATTTTATCGGAGCAGGGGCAATGGGGACGTTGCAAAAGACACGGTTTGTGTATGGTGTGCAGATGGAATATAAAGCAACATATAGTCGCCGGATGTCCAACATAATATACAAGAAAAGTTGTTCATAAATGCATTCTGTTCTCCGAAAGATGACGTGGAAGATATTGTTCCCTATTTTATTTATTAACAAAATGACTTAAGTTAAAGACATACAAGGGCGGAGGAAGTTTACGATCTAATTTTCTCGCCGCACCCATTTATAAAGTGTTTTGGCCTCACTCGTATAAGTTGATTGGGGGAGGGGGGCACGCTGGGGAGAAGAAATCTGTTCCATCTGATCAATCTGTTGTGAAAACGCAATTTCAAAACTTTATTAGTAGTATTACCTGCTTACCCACTTACACAAAATGTACGTCTAAACAAGAAAAGAAAAATAATAACGCGAGCAAAACGATGATACCGACACAGACACGACTCAAGTAAGTCTGTTGAGTGATATCCCCGTCCATAGGGCACGTACTCTAAAATGCTTAATATGCGAAAGCTCGTTCGCTCTGAGAGCCAGAGGGCACTCAAGGCAAGAGGAAATGTCCTCAGAATACATAACACAGTTTGGCTAACGTGTATTAGTTGAGCTTCACTGACCACCACAAAAGGTTTCTGAACGGTTGAAGATCGGGCATTAAGTCGGGACAGCGCTTGAAAAACGCTCAGCCAATAGGTTGAGTCAACAGAATAGGAAAAGAGGGCGGGATGAAATGGTCTTCATGGCTGGACATTCACAGTCGCACGCACCGTCCCGTCCCCTCTCTTCCTTGCAGAGAAAGAGAAAGACAAGAAACACGGGGATGGGGGAGCCGGGAGCTGTTTAGCCAGTGAATCACGATGCAAACAGCACAACTCACTAGAAGACAGCTTGCAAAGGCTGATCGATCTGACGCACAGATCTTAGCGACAGACAACACCCCTCTCCCACAACCCTGGCTCCCTCCCTGCTTCCTTCCTCCCTCTCCCTTCTCGCATCTGGCCCTTTACAGGGGTCTGCTTTTCTGGGGCTTCATAATGTTCTCCTAGAACCGCTCCAGAGTGCCGACACTCCATCTCCCAACAAGATCAAATCTTTAACAGGGGGAAAAAGCTTCCACTTTTTATTTCATAACGTTAAGCAGCTTACATTGTAAAAGGCTCGACTGAGTTTTCAAAACTTAATCTAAGCATCATAGACGCAATAACACGCAGCTGTTTCAAAAACCGCATGGAGTTCGTGCAATCATTTCGTATCCTAGTGTGAAGCAGTGACAACTTGAGACCGACACGCCTCAATGCTTTTTTCAAACGATAACATAATGCCTTACTGTACTACACATAAAGCTCACCCACTATGCGCACCGTGAAACGCCGAAAATCTCCTTTCATCCAGACTTACCGTCCTAGACCTCTGTGGTCGGATACGACTTGCGTACTGACGATGGCAACATGTCATAAAGTCACATCAGGTGAGCGTGACTAATGTCACGCATGATCAAAGTCAAAGAATTTAAAAAAAATCAAAAGCAGCAGGAGTTATCATAGTAAGGCTACGTTTATTGACGTCCATATGACTACTTACATTTGTGACACTCTGTTATGGAAAAACTGAAATTTCAAAAGAGAATACATAAACTATACTGCCGGAAGATCGTTATTTGAATGAGATGATAATTAGCTTAAAAACATCTGGGGCCAGCTGCACTACACCTGTCAAATTTTAAACACTTTTAGGCCTTCAATCTAATTAGATCATCAGTTTCATAAAAACGCAGTGTACAACCCAATTTTAGAACTTACCAAAAATCGTTTTAAATAAGATAAAATTGTTTTAGCCTGAATTTCGTTCCTCAGCTTATATTTGGTATGCGCTTCTCCAACGAATGGAAGTTATTTTTGAAAAAAACGTTTTAAAATTTGCTTCTTAAGTTTAAGTTTTAAAAAAACGTGTGCAACTAACCACTGAATGCCAAAAACAAAACAAAATTCAAGCGGTCTTCTGTCTGATGTACGCACACAGGCAAACACACTCACGAGGAGAGGTTTAAAAAAATGTTTTTCACCATACTGTAAAGACAGGCTTAAAAGTTAATACATTTCTGTTTGCAATAACGTCTTGCTAAGTCCTCTGATCACAAGGCAATCTCTCTCTCTCGCATACAGGCCCGTTCTTACCCCCCGCGGGGCCCGAGGCATAGGGTATGTGCGGGGCCCTTGACACCACGATCGCCACGGTTGTTCTTTGATGAAATGTGCGGGGCCCTAGGCAGATGCCTCGTCTGCCTGCCCCTAAGCACGGCCCTGCTCGCATATATATATATCTCATGTTTGTGTTGTGTGCAGGTGCCTGAACGTGTGTGTGACAGAGGGAGAGGGAGCTGTGACAAGCAAACATGGTAGAAAATGACTTCTCGGTAGCTCGGGTTCTTCTAGCTGATCTTAGCAGGTACGGAGACATATCTGAATGTATGCACGCACAAATATAATGATCATATGTATAAAACACGCATATATGTACGCAAGCATTTATAAAATAAAAGTCGATTTCCTAGTACAGTAAGAACAATGCATGTCCTTGTAGCTTATGCGCAACCCTCTCCCCACACACACACAAACACACCCTAGGAGGGCCCCCAGGCTTGATCAGGATTACGGTGAGTAGTCTGCAGTCTCGTGGCCAAACCCCAAAGGAAAAGATAAGGACATTTGCGCCAGTAATCATATAATTCGTCGTCGTATGGTGGAATTCCACCCTCGTTGCGATCCTTTAACGACTGAAATGTAATCCTCTTTAGAAAGCATCCTCTGACTGCGAAGTAACTAAACCTTTCCTCCTTACTACACTTAGTCTGAGTGTGCCGTTTTTTGTTGTTTTGTTTTTTGTTGTTACGGCTATGCCCTCCCTGATGGCGAGAGAGAAAGAGTTGGGGGAAGAGGTTGAGAGCGACCTCGCCAATCTAGCAGACGCGAAATTTAGTTACACCGCAAGCTTGTGATAATAAGCGGACACTACGTGGTCGACCACCCTGTTTCAAAGGCAATTGCCCTCTCCTAGACACCAGCGTATAATTAGAATTCAAAAGTCTTGAATCCGTAATGGAGTTCACTCCGACAAGATCCTGGGTATGTAATGAAGTCCTTCTCTGGGAAGGAGCGTGGGGAGAGGGTAGTGGCCGGCAGCGAAGAAAACTTCAATCGATCAACTTCTGACGCAGCAGCCAGTAAGAAGGGTGGCTTATTCAATTCCTCGCGTCCCTGTTTTTTTTTATAATTTTTTTTGCTGAAAGGGGAAAAAAATCCAACGAACAGATCTGGGCTTCATTCGACTTTTTTGTGACTATAACATCGCTGAAACTACAGCAACAGAAAAAAAAGAGAAAGAAAATGTGTACCCGCTAAAGCCGAAAGGAGATTAAAACAATCGATCTTCTTTTTAAATTAAACAAATAAGTTTACAAAAATTACGTTTTCTCAGTCAGCTTGAGGGAAAAACTCTTCCCATAAGGGGGAATGGAAATCCCTTCCCCAACTCCAAAAAAAAAATTGTGTGCCTTAAGGGAGAGAAGTCAGGGGCCAGCGAAGTTGTGTCACGCGGACACAGAAAGAGAAAACAACTCTGCATGCCTGGTAACTGTACGATCAATTTGGAAATAATCTGAACAAACCCTAGACAGCACTGCTTTTGCAGGCCAGCACTTACACTTCAGAATAAAAAAATTCCTGACATCAACACTTGATGCTCAAGTATGTGCTTTTGGATGATAACTATGCGTTCTCTCCCCCTCACGTTCGGTCCAGAGCCAAGGGCCACAGGAAGAACTAGTCACGATCACTTTGGGGACACAATAATCTCAAGAATGATGAGCTCACATTCACAAAGTTCACTTGCCGGAAAGAAAATCTTAATCTTGCCGTAAATTCCCCCCCCCTACACACTTTTTAAATATTAAATTATTTTAATAACACACACAATCTGCATGCTGTTGCTAACTACAACTTGGTTAACTTCAAGCTGTTCAGCAAAATGATAAAAGAAATAATGAAAGTCACCCTACAATGTCGGCGTCGTAATCAAAGGTCATATATCTTCATGCATGTTTTATACACGTGATATTTTCAGCTGATAATTATGTATATAACACCATTATCCACTGCCATGAAAATAAAATAAAGATAAGCAGTTGTTGGCGTCCTCAATTTATCCATATCGCTGTTTCAAGATACAGTGATACCTCGGTTCTCGAACATAATTCGTTCCGGGAGGACGGTCGAGAACCAAATTGTTCGAGAACCGAAGCAATGAAACCCATAGGAAATAATGGAAACTGGATTAATTCGTTCCAAGCCCCAGAAAATGCCTATTTACTGGCCTAATTTGTATATAATATGTAGAAAAACATGAGTCTCAACAAGAAATAAGAAATAAAAGTGTATTTATTAAAACAAAAACAAAAAAATAAAATGTACTGTATAGTACAGTACAGTACAGTAAATTGTGTTTCATTTACTGTACCTGTACCAAACTTTATGGCAGGAGGGAATGAATGTGGAGGGAGGAGGGAAGGGGGATGGTTATTGTTTTGAAGGGGAGTCCTCTTCAATAAAAACAGAGGGTAACTGCTCTTCGGGTGTTTCTGTTCTCTGTATCTTTTGCTGAGGAGAATCAGAATCTTGCTCTGCAGTTGCTTGTCTGATTTCTTTACGGAAGAATTTGTCAATTGTTTGCTGTTTTTTTCTCCTCTGCACTCACACTGATGACGCAAGCAAGGCGCGCTGGCCGAAATGAACGCCATTCGGCTCAACTCGGCTCATCTCGGACGTTCGGATGTTCGAGTTCCAAATATTTGTTCGGATTCCAAGACAAAATTTTCTCGAATTTCCTGGTCGAATACCGATTTGGTCGAAAGTCAAGGCGTTCGAGAACCGAGGTATCACTGTACTAAGAAAATACTGGCACAGGAAAATGCCGACAGGTACTCATAACATCTGTGTCCTATCTACTTGTAGCACTGAACTGTGGAGCCTGTTGTCACCACAAACTAAATGCCAACATTGCACTTAACAGACGATTTCACGACTGTATCAGCTGCTCCGTGACAGCCTTACGCAGTACAGGACAAGATATAATCAAAGAGGTCCAGTGATAGAACTAAAACCTTCCAAAGCTTCTCTTCCCCGTATCAGCTTTTGAATGCGAAGCAAAGCCATGTAACAGGAGTAGGTTTCCTAAGCGTAACATACATAAATCTGCCATCAGGGGACGCTGTAAGCATTTTTTCAGTGTCGCAAGGTCGATCAGGCCAGGCCAGGTGCGCGCTGTCATTCCAAATGGCTTAATCATTCAGTTAACACAAAAGCAGACATCCTTTTTGGAATTTCTGTTACCAAACAACCCCCCCCCCTTCTTAGGTACGTTACGTCTCAAAGCCGGTAGGAAAATCAAGGTGTTCTATCAGCTCCCCCAAGGTCCCCAATAGCCGCAAATCCATTCGGGGTGTCAATAAATGCTAAAATGTTTGATAAGAATGGTGGGAAGGATGGGAGGTGTACTTGTGCAGTTATACGAAAATGCACACAGCACCGACCAGGATGATTCAAACACGAAGCGCAGCTGGAGGGAGAGGGGGGACAGCGGGGACAAACGGGGACAGCATGCCGCGACACTTGGGCACCTGTTGCTCAGCTGCGTGCGTTTGCTGCTGTGACATGCTGCATAAACAAGTCCAACTAGCTAGTATCAGCTTGGCGTGTGATCATTGATCACAACTTACAGTAAACACTTGAATTAGCCCACTTCCGAGAGAACCGCTAGTGAAGAACGTTAGTTGACAGTCCCTCAAAGAAGTCCCAAGCAGACCGATAAACCCACACAAGCCCAACCCATCCACCGCATCGCCATTTGACAACAAAGAGATGAAAGAGAAGGGAGACAGTGAGGACCGATGAATTGACCAGCCTCAAGAAGAGTGTGTGTGTGGGATGATGTCTGCAGAGCGATGCCCCACTCAAGATGCAGTATCCATGAGCAAAGACAGAGGATGCCAAGGGGTACGGCAATCGACAGAACCTTAAAAGCACCTTAGACTGCTTTGACCAGCTGAAGGGGAAGGGTGCTGAAAATACAGGATGTCCTGCCACAGCCAACTAGCTATCATAATAGCCTTCGTCTACAGAGTTTCTGCGGTAACCTGAACCAGACGTCAAGCCTCTAGTGTAACCTACCCCTCATCCCTCACAAAATGTCGCCGACGCAACTGTAGAACTGTAGTAAATGCGCGATTAAAGAAACACAGGACAGCCATTCTGAGAACTGTAAGTGCTTCAGAAACACGCGACAGTCTGCACTCACGCAACCCAAGTAATCGTCTGTCCTTGCGATAAAACCTGATGCTCCATTGTGCTCGCTGTTCGCTTCTGCAGACAGATGACAGATGTAAGCCAGGAATGCGCACCCTCCACACACTCCCAACTGGCTTCACCTCGCGGCACGTGGAGGGATTAGGTGCGGCACCCCCTGTTCTGACAATTGTGTACGAGAATCTATGTTGCGGGGGTACCTGGCAGGGTCAGGTATCCGATGTGACAATCCTAACACGCAGTACCTCTCTCAGTCCTCAAGTTTCTTGACCAGACGCAGACACCACATCCGGCAATGACATCTTACTGGAGTAGGCAATCATTAGCCAGGACTTCAGCCGCAGCAATTATTTCCTTCAATTTTCGAGGGTCTGGGAGCCGTAGAACAACGTGCATTATACAGGTTACAGTTCGAGGATAACAGATGAACGAAGTGTCCTTGGTTCGCTTACTGTGAAGATCACATCTTCCAAGATAAAAAATAAATAAATGCAGCCTTAAAGAAAGAGGATGACGATATTATGGGGAAGAAGAGGGAGGGGACAGAGACAGAAGATGGTTCTGTTGCTTGTCTGTAGAAGATTCCCATAGCTTTCCTTTTCCCTAATAGAAAGATGGGAAACGTCCAGCCCGTGAAATCATTTGATGCGATCCGCCAAGGCCTGTGCAGATTTCAGTAAAACTTTTTTTCATAACATAAATCTATATTGTGAATCCCATCAATAACGTAAATTTTGAGGGACTAGCAAGAAACGTCTACTGCAGGACAGAGAGGACATAAAAGAGTACTTGATGGAAGCGACACGTATGCTTCGTGTAGGCTGCCTGCGACCTATATGAAGGATTTTGAAGAATTATGTATGCATGTGACCTTCACCAAAAGCCGATAGTTGACCACCACTTCCAGTTTGATGTCGGCTGTTGATATATGTAGAGTTCTTCGAATATGTGGGCTCATACAATAAGAAACAAAAAATCGTCGACATTGCTGTGCACATTAGTGAACAGTTCAGGTTTTCAAATGTTTAACGTTATCCTTTCGTGGATTTTCAAAGGATGTGCAAAATGAGCTGGTAAAATTTCGTTTGGATTTATGAGTTCATTTGTGTATTTCAAAAACAAAAAAACAAACAAACAAAAAAACAACAACAAAACGTTATCTACAATCCAGCTGCAAAACAGAAGACGGGAGCAGACCCAGCAGAAACATATATAAATATGGCGATACGGACAGCCGATTCCCTCAGCCTCTTAGGCAAAGGAACATAACTCTTCAATTACAGTCACTCACAAATGTTTAAAAGATCTTTTTACAACGGCAGAACATCGAGCTTTATCGCCAAGCTGCTCTCATATAAAAGAGCACCAGCGCGAATCGTCCAGAGGTCAGTTGCCAGCACAGTTATCAGCTGCTAGCGCTGGCGACTAGCATCTTGCCCAAAATGGAGGCAAACAAACTTGCCAAGAAATACGCCAGTTATTTCACGTTAACGAGAGATGCCGAGGGCAAACGACAAATTGGCTGGTCATTCCTGTTATCTAACAAGAAAAGACCGGCCGCGAGGTATTTCTTCCCATCACCATCACCATCGTCGCGCTCGTTTGCCGCCATTTAGGGCAGGACTCAAGCGCTAGCAGATGAACATGATCAGCCGCCCGCAATGCTACCAAATGATCAGCCAGTGCAAGCCCAAGTATGCTTCCAGACATCAAGGCCGATGATGATGAAGATCTCGACTTCTAGCTCACCTTCGCATCGGCAGCACGTGCCAACAGATCGATACAATCTCTCGCATCAAGATGGCTGCGACCATGACAATGACTCACTTCTTGGTCGGTTATTGGCTCGGCCCACTCCTTCGGCGCTCAACTCCCCTCCATTCCCCAGAAGCACCCCAGCCGCCTGCAGAGGCCAGCTGAGTCTAGACCAGCCGCAGGCCAACCAAGTTCTTAACAGCGCTTTTTTTTTCTGACAACGGGTCTGCTACCCTCCCACTAAGGGTAGTTCTCATGCAGAAATGTGCAGCTACTAAACGTGTTGGGAAAATATTCTGACTAAACATGTTAGTGTTGTTATCTCATTAACAACAAGTTCGAGTTCTAAAAACCCAGCAGTTTTGATTCAACAGTCATTTGCGAGATAACGCCCGTACAAAAAAAGAGCCAGATAAGCCAGTCATATTTAATGGACATTTTGGCCACACCAGTAGACTGACTTCCCTAGATGGAAATACTACTATAAATCTTTGAACCCGGCTGAAAGCCCATCATACACCGCCATCTCGCGTCGTAAAGAGCATTCGTTTGCTTGAAGTACATATGTACAAGTACTGTGCTGGTGGTGCAAGAAGCACTTGAGAAACTTAATTAGCCTCTTTCGATATCTGCGTGGTCTTCATCTCGAAGGCTAAACAAGTCTCAGTGATTTTAAGACCAAAAAAAAGGAAGTGAAACGGCATTTCGTACTGCCTATTTTTTTTTAAATCATAGCTTTATTTTCATTTAATTTGCTTTCCTAGAAAGAACAAAAATCTTTTTCAGGACAATAAGGGTTAACCACATATTTATTCGGATACTGAAAATGGTGATGCCTAACTATATAAAAAAGCAAACAAATGGAAGATATACCAAATGATCAGACAGCTAATAAGCCTATTAGCAATCACTCAGTGCAGATAATGGCTGTGTGGAGGTAGCAGCTCTCCTAATTCTGACAGGGACGATGGAGGAAGGCCGCGCCATGCTTGTCAGATTCAAGCAGCCATAGCTGCTAACAAAATGTAGCCAGATTATGGTAACATAAACACATCTTAATTACGTTATAGGGATGCGTGACCTTTTTGTGTGCAGCTTAGGGGGGAAAAAACCAGTGAAGTTGATTTAATTTGGCACATGGGAAAAATAAGAGAGAAAACGTGTCAAGGTCGTGGGAAGGGTTTCAAGACAAGTGGATGCCACGGAGCTGGAAGTCTGGCGATCGAAGTTGGCCTGGAGCACAGAAATGCTAACGCCTTTTTAATTAACGCTGCGCCCTCTAACATCATTAGACGGGCTAAAATTAATCAGTACCAGAGGGCTGATATAATGAGAATAAAAGCAAGATCTGAGTTGAATGCCTATTTCTTGGATAAGCTGGACTGGGGGAGTACTTGAGAAAGGAAATAAGCCATTTTTACGAGGCCTTATTTTCGACTTTCTCGCCCTTTTCACTTTTAAAGAGCTCATCAACCCAGGGAACATTTAAACAAGGCAGACTTGTAATTTATGGGAATAAATACTGCTGTGCACCGAAAAGTTTCAATCATATTCATTTTAAGAGTATAAGAATTAAGGCTTTGTTTAAACAAACATATGGAAGTGCTGTAGTTCATAAACTTACTTCGGTCGTAAGCGAAATGTTTAAATACATTCCATGTTTCTTACTGTTACGATGCTTCTAAGCCTGCCGTTGCTTTAGCTTTCACATGTCTGTCTGCCTGTTTAGACTGACATGCTTATATTTCTTCCGACAAACACACATCAAAACAAAAAACAGAAAAGAGATACTGTACAATAATGTCGACAACACGCAGCAAGCTGCATCTAAAAATCATGAAAAGATCGCGGGCAGTAATTACGTTGCCAGAGTTGTCTTCTCAACACAGTCGTGTTCTATGACTTGCAAAGTTTGTTGGTTCTGTGTGTGTGGGGGGAAGGGGGAAGGGAGTGAGTTTGAGCCACAGCAGTGAGTGGACGCTGTTCTCCCTGCTACAGCTAATCGCAGACGCAAGCATCCTCCTTCGATGACACTCGTGAAAGCGCCAGGAGTTCATCGGTTTCGGTGGTGGGCGCGGTGCCGGCACTACGAAGAGCTGTGGCTCGTCCACTCGCTCCGGCGACTGCGGCACTTCAAGTGGTAACATCTCTTCTTCCTCTGCCGCAGACTCCATTTGCAAGAATCTAGTCCGCCTCCGCGGCAAATAACACGTGACGTATCTCCTGCCGGTCTGGAGTAGGTCTTGTCTGCGAGGACTACAAGACTGCGCTTCAGCATTACCATCTAAATCTTGCCTAACAGACGAGACGAAAGCCGATCGAACATACCCAGCCAACAGTATGCAACATTTAATAGTGATTGAAAAAACTTTAGCAACTGAAACATTTTCAACAAGCACATTTGAAATTAACTTTTTTTCGATTAAACAGAGAGCTAGTGTCTGAGTGTTCTGCATATTATGTCTGGGTGCAAATCTCTCACACGGACCAAGCTGACACATGTGTCCCTTATAATCACCAGAATTAAATGGAGATGTCTTGTTAGCTTGATATTGATTTTCTCTCAATTTGTGACCAATGCGACGACAGACAGGCGATCTCTGTTGAAACAAAGTTACTCCTCGCCTAAAACATTAATGTGCGCTACACAAGTTTAGAAAACAGTCTGTGTAACAGTGTGCAGCAGATGCACTATGCTCTACAGGCCTGCATGTCTCTGCCAACGACGACACATAAATAGGAGAGGCACAAGCAAAGAGACAAGCAAACATGATAACCCTTCTATTCATATGTTCACAATGTGGTTGTCGCTAGCTTTAAAATAAATGCGATTTAAGATAAACGACATAACCGCGCATCTCCTGAGGTCATACATAAGGTCAGGTAAAGTGCTGAAGCGTCAAACCTCCGAAGTGCCCCAAAGTCCCATTGTATTAGCAACACGTCTGCACTTAAAATATTGAGCTAAGTGCAGACGTGTTGCAAATACAACAGGACTTTGCTCAATATTGAACAAAGTTTCAATGCGATATAATGGTCATGTGAAAACAATGCCAATTAAGATTGTCCTTTTAAGGTCATGAGGGAACGACATACAAGCGTCCTCTTTTTGTCACCCAACACTTTGAAGGCGATCACGGAGCTTTTTGTTTGCACTGTGGATAGGAACTGTAAAAAGACCTTTTTAACCGGACACGCACATTGTCCAATACGTGACTATTTTTATAAAATTTTTCTTACCATCAAGCAAAGTTTGCGGAACACAGCTATCTATGGCACTTCTTAACCAGGCAAATATGGACGACCCTTTGACCAAGCGTGCAAACGTTTTACATGGCGGTTATTAAAACAACAAAAAAAAAGACTTAGCCACACTAACGCTCGTACACATTGGTTCACAGGCCTTTAATAGAAAGACCAACGCCATCTCGCGACTTGTGCAGGCCACACACGCCTTCCGCTGCCTTCTATAAGGAAGTAACAAACACGATAATTCTGCGATATCGATGGACATGATCAGGGCTTCTGCTTCCGCAAAAAATTGCGTACAGTACGCATTAAAAGTTCGGAGGACCCCTTCAATTTTCGTCAATCCCTTCAAATTTGGCGAAGAACAGGACCCCTTAAAAATATGAAGAAGGTCCCTGGGACCCCAAAGAATTTAGCCTTAGCAGAAACCTGTGGGATGACTGGTCTCCCTGCACCGTATCGTTCTCACACACACTGAGCTTGAATCACTTTGGCGACCGCCAATGTTTCTGCAGCATAAGGAGACGTGTTGTAAACAATCTGTCACGGAAGCCCAACCCTTCTTGGTCCATGTTCTCGCGTGCACCATGGACCTGGCACAGGCAACTCTCGAGGTCTCTGAGCAATTCCAGGCAATCCATAATCCTGGTCAACCTGATTTGCAATCTGGAAGTAGCACGCCTTTCTCCCTACCTCAGTAACGTTTTCAGAGCCAGAGCGGTGCTCCTCACAATAGCACACCTTCATTCCCTTCTACTCACCAAACACACTCACACATTTTATACACTCTCTAAGGTTTAGTCTCCTATATCCACGCCCTATGGTAGTATTTCAAGGACAGAGGGCTAAGTTATTTCACGAAGCGGAAGGAAAAAGCTGGCAATTTCGCAGTGACCTCTTCTCCTGAAGCAAATACATGCTTCGCGCGTGCACAAGTACGCACAGATCACGATGTAAATGGCCACAGAAAAGTGGCGACGCCGCCGACAAGGACGACGTTCCGTACCGGCGTTCGAACTAAAGGAACAAAACACATTAATGTCTGAAGAAAGTGCGATGCACGTGTCACTGGAAAACGAGTTTGTAGCACTGCAGCCATGAAATAACTCAAGCGCGTTTCGGCCTGTGCAGCTGGGCATCGCCACGTTCTGCGTTCTAGCTCCTCGTACTGGTTGTATCGTGGTCTACCACTCTACCAGAGACTGTCTAGTGGCTAGCATAATGGTTCTTCTCAAGGGCTGCAAGGAAAGGAGGCAATCAAACAAGGGAAAGGGATGGAGGGGGACGCCAAGATCACAGCGATCATAAAGTGGAACTGAGAAATGGCAAGGCGTGTTCTGCTCATCTTTCTATCGTCCCATCTCATCCCATATAAAAACTGGCCTTACACGAGAGACAAAGTTTATTTCTCCCTCGCACTGCTTGGAATGAAGGCCGGAATATCTTTACGGGATCAAAGTCGTTAACATATCTCTGTCTGCAGGGAAGGAAGAGAAAAGGGGAGAGACACAGCAACAACCAAGCACTTTTTTAACAACAGCAAACATCACACATGTACTCAAGCAAACCTTCTCTTCCAATCTTTGTTTTCTACTAAAATAAAATGTTGCATTATCAGTCGTATAAAAAAAAAAAAAAAAAAACACGCTTTCAAGGACTAACATCGAGGAACAAAGTGTAAATGTATGAACAAAGCGCGGGTTACAGATAAAGACACCTGGAACTGGAAGAACCTATGAGCCTACAGCCGTAAAAAAATAAACCTACCGGCTTGCAGCTGTAACAGATGAAACTCAACAGCTTGTAGTTGCAAAAGTTAAACCTACAGCTGCTATAAGCGGGTATGCAGCTGGAGAACAAATCAGAGGTTTGGTTGAGCACCGAATTTCCTCTTTCCAATCTTTCGGAGTATCTTTAAAGCCCACTGATTACGCTCCATAAAACCCTTTAAAAAATCCACAGCAGCTGCAGAATATTAAATGCACAATCCTATTTCCCCCAAAATAGGACTAATAAAAATTGATTGACTTTTCCTGAAAATCACATGGGAACATAATGAAGGGGCGATTCCGTTTCGCTGTTTCCGGTAGCTCTCAGAGTGCAATCCACCGGGAGGAGACAGGACGTGACACAGTTTACAAATAGCGACTCGCGCAGCTTTTTAATGTTCAATCAGCCACACAGCCCAACTGTGCGCCGCATACAAAAATGTAACCGCCGGCGACTCGCTTACAGCAAGCTACCACTCGGTAAAACCGAACGAGCGATTGACGAAGCAAACGTGCGAATGAGCTAGCAAGCAAATAAATGAAAGACAAAAAGATAGAAGAATGGAAAAAAATGGGGGGAAAATGGAAGAAAGTCATAAAAGTAAGAAAGCGTGGAAATTGAAACTTTAGACGATAATATGTAATAAGCATCCGCGGGGTCTCATTCCGTAGTCCTGCAAACAAAATAATTTTGAGTGTTCCCACCACCCAGTCTTGTACTGGGAGACTGTGGCAAGACAGCTGCGGTTGTGTTTTGACAGGTTGAGTTCGGGTCATTCAGACTGAATGACGCGACGTGAGCCACCAATCAGGAACAACAGGTAAATGAGACGCTCGCCTTGCCAGGTGCACAAAAAGACGTAGACTGCCGACAAGGTGTGTGAAATGTCCCTATGCTGTGGCACATATCAAAACTCCAACTTAAAGTGACTAAAGCCGGACCCATATTCACAACCTCAAAGGGTTGTGTCGCAGTGCGTGCACCCAGCAAAAATACTTTTAAAAACCACCTTCAATACACATTCAGATCATGGCGATAGGCTGATGATTTTGTTCCGGTGAACCGCACGTCGAGCTGCCACGCTGTGCTGTAGCTGCTTACTCCCGTCTCGGTCCCATTCACCTCATGTCACTGCCAATCACGACAGGCCCTCAAAAGCTAGGCACGCACTGCCCCCAGGTAGACAAAAAGCACTTATCCTACACAAAGATGAGTCTCATCAACAAAAGCCCTTCATTCATTGTGCTGACAACCCTGTCCCGCGTTTTATTATTGTTAGTTTTTATGTACACATACTATCAAGAAGGCACGCTCACTGCTGCATTATTCAGGCAGTCTATCACCGGGTGGGACAGTATCATACAGGGCGCGTATTCCACAACATGGCAACCAGCCAGTAATCAGCGCAGAGTAAATCAGCAGGCTTCCGACAACACAAAAAACTGGCTTAGAACCTGGAGGCCAGGTGCATAACAAGTTCATAAGGAGGAGCTAGGGAGGCAAAACAAAGTGTTCAACTAAACCGCTTCGTGTGGGTATGATTATTTCAGCCTGTTTCGCTTTAACTATACAGCTAGCAGTGCCTAAGGATGTACTGTGCACCTGGCCCCAGTTGTGTACTGACGCACACCGCCTCTCCGAATCAAGCCACCACCCACAAGCATGATATGGAATGGCGAAGGAACATTTCAGAAAATATAAATCATAATTAAAACATCTGTGTGTCTCTCTCCTCTTTCTTTCTTTTCCGCGCGCACAACCATCATTCACTCACCCTGTTTTACGAGCTAATACAAGATGGCTGCGCACAGATGACATCTAATTTTAATGACAAAGACGCAAACAGCCAAGCGCGCAAGTGCTTATCAACAAGGGTAAGAGGTGCCATGACAGGTTCGCGTCTAGTCCTAATTAAAGTCAACCTCTAGCTTTCCCTGATGTCAGGTTACATACTGTCTCGCTACGGCTGACGTCACGATGGTGTGTTAGACCCTAATCTGCCATAGTCGCTGCCATTCTTGCTGCTCGTGCTAGTCTGCTCCCCTCGCTTCTGACCACTGTCATTTTATCAGTCCTCTCTTGCACCAAGCCATAGATGCATACAGGGTTTTTTCTCTATCATCATATCTGCAGCGTTCATAAGGATTAACGAGGTGACACTAACACTCGGAAATATAATTTTCAAGCATTATCATAATGCTGGCAGCAGCTTTCGCAGTAAAGCTGACACGTTCATGCATGAAACTGTACTGTGACAACTTCAACAGATGTGCCGCAAGCTGCGCTAATTAAAGTTTCGTTTTCTAACACATGGTGCATATTTTGGGGAAGAAGAAAAAAAAAAAAAGAGCGGGGAGCAGGAAGGGGAGCCAAAGAGAGAAAGAATGGGAAAATAATCGATACCCGGCAAAACGCACTTCTAGAGAATCAATGAACAAACTGGAGAAGCACGCCTATGTAAGTGTTCCCCTGGAAACTTTCTCTGGCTGTCGTCGTGTGTTAAATTCTTTCGCCCGAATCTTAACTCCGATTGCGACAGTGTAAAAAAGTGAGAAGACGTGACCAAGAAGAGGGCAAAGGGTGGAACAGAGAGAGAGAGAAAAGGGAAGAAAAGCAGTGCTTTCTAGCCAATGAGAGAGTGTGTATGTGTATAAGAGAGAGGGGAAAGAAAAAGCAGAATTAGCTCAGCTCCGCCTCGTACGTCCTTGCTGACAGCCATTACCACTCCGTTCCGGAGTAAGCTGGTGGTGCTGATGGGCTTCTCCGCATGCATATTTGCGCCTGCCCTCTTGAGACCCCTCTTTTCTCTTTAGCTAATCAGCTCTACCCTTGACTTGTTCGGTAATAAACGTTTAGTGACGGTTCCAATAATAATAAAGGCACCAAATGGCTATTACTGTACACCAACTGCGCCAGGTACTGGCGCCACTACTATTCCTGCAGTGTCAGTAAAAACAAGAGCAAAAATATTGTGCCACCTAGGTTTAATGCAACATGTCACCATGAACAGAAGTCATGCAGAGGATGACTTTCGTTTTCAAACACTGCGCGCCGAACAAGTAATAAGTAATAAGTTCTAGGTAAATGATCGATCCTAAGGATTTGTTCGTGCTTCGCGTTTTTCCCGAATACGTCTCTGATTTCCATCAGCCATCATCGCCACAGACTGTGAGCTTAGCTGTGAACACTAAGGTACTGACGCTGACAAGAGGATTCTCCGGTCTTTGCTCTTCTACATTTCCTAACATCTTAGGTTTCGGGTGCCACAAGGCAGCATTATGAACTGACAAGCAGCTGCTTACTCCGTAAAACTTACTTTTAAAACGTTCTCGACTTTTACAAGTATTTCATTACACAGAATTTCTGGGTGTTAATCGTTCGCATTCCTCTGTCGATAAATGCAAGCCTGATCTGCAGTTGACGTCGCTGAGATAAACATGCCTATACGATATTTATGGACACGTTAATGCTGAGAGTAAGGGAGAAAGAAAGAAAAAAAAAAATCAGGCTGACAAGGCAAGAAAAGATTATTCTCGGCAAGTGAACCTCGTCAACTCGCGTACACGCTGCTTCTGTTGAAGTGCAAGAGCTCGGGGGAGAAGGGACACGCGCGCACGAAAACCGAAATGATGCTAGTTAGCGACAGTTAATGATCACTTGCACATCTCTAGCTCATGTAACAAGAATGACCTGAGAGGTTTTATTTTTAATCATTTAACGATGGGTGTTTATTTTTGGCTCAAACCTCGGCTTCGAAACGAGGAGAGAGAAGCAATCTATCTTTGGCATCACCTGTCCGTGGCAAAGGTGACTAAAAATTGTACCAGCTGCAAGCAAAGATGCGGAAAGAATACACACTATCTCTCCCCATTTCGGGTGTCATGTGAACAAGCGTGCCAGGCGGCACCAGACGCACCAGACACTCGGCTGTCGTGCAAGAGATAAGTATAGTCTCTTCTTTCAATTAACTCCATGTCCTGCCTCCGGGTCTTGATGGTCGAGCCCATGCACTGGTATAACCTCTTCCTCCCACATTCCCCCGTTGCAGACGCAAAAGGGAACTGGCGCAAGTTGAGAAATGTCACACGACAGGCTGCCTCTGGAGTTCACACGACCAACTCCCATCCCTCCCATCCCTCCCCTAGCTGCTATGCGTGATGCAAACCTATTGGGGCTGCGTGAGCTGGCCTTAATAACGGCGAGGGGGGTAACGAAGTTGTGACCTCGGAGCTTCGCTCAGCTCGACAAATGCGAGTGGCTGCTCATCAAGCCATGACATGCAGATTGAGAAGTCAGACAAAACTGCAGATTCTCATTTGCACTTGGACTTCATGTTGCTGGCTTCAGCTTCGTGCGCGTCCATGTATAAGAGTAGATCATTGATCCCGAACAAATGGACTTCGTTTTTAATACAAGTGGGGTTTTCTATAGTGGTTTTCCCCTTTTCTCTGTATATATATAATAACTATAGAAAAACCTGGTAGTGAATGGAGCTGTTTGATCTACTGCACTACAGAGCAGCTGTCAGCGGACCATGAAGTGTTCAACGATGAATCCCCGACCTGCAATGTGTCGTGATGATAACCGCCAAAGCCAACTAGCATAACAAACTGACACATACGCACAGCAAATGTTGCTCTACACCTTACGACAGCCGACGGTTTTGGAATATGGGTGCTGATTAATCTGGTTCTTTTAGTTCTGTTGTGTTCTCTACTTGTAGTACGGTTTGTTAGGGCTCCAAGTTTCGTACTTTTGTCACATTAAGCAAGGCAGCAGAAAAAGAGAAGCAGATGGTTCAAGGACAGAGACTATTTATGCAGTCGGTCGAATGTGTTGGTGTGGATGGAGAAGCAGGTCACGTGTCTTTTACTTCAAACTGTCTTTGCGGGAAGTACACTGCGGCAATACGTACGTCTACTGCGAGTTAATGCGACGTTGCACATGCGCACATGCCCGGCGTTCTTCTACCACGCACCCGTCTACACATAACGAGTAAAACTTCCTTGGCGTACAGTCGGCGCTCTCGGCAAGTTTAGCTTTCATCTGTCAAGGGAAGCGATTAATAGCTGCATCACAACCTGGATCCTACTTGCACACCAGGTTCAGACGCCATGCTGTTGTCAGCACGCAAAACGTCGGCGGACAGGGAAAAAAAATAGAGGTGCATGTGGACATAACATACAACTGGACACAATGCATAAACATCCCGAAGAACTGAACGAAACGGTGCACAAAATATATCATTTGACTTGTTTGATAAGCTGCCGGGTTATTGACACAAAATGAACGGGATGATGGATGCCTGGTGTGAGGGAGGTACTGAAGCAGCATGTGCCGAGCTCGACAAGGGGCGGGTGTTGATGTGCCTAGTAGAGATGACGAAATGGGGTGGGTGGTGATGACAGCACGCTGTGCCTGGTGAAGATGATGAAGCCCGTGTACATGAAGGGCCTCCTCTACGCAGCTCGCGTTGCGGCATGCCCCTCAAACACTGACACCAAAGCCATAGAGCTGAAACGCGATTTTAATTTTACACCCAAGGCCTTAAGGCTTCAGTAAATTATTCACTGCACCGAAACATTACACTCGAAAAACTTTTTCAGGTGGCATGCCATTTAAACTAAACTACAATGGGTTTTGGGACATCTCATTCAGCTCACTGTGGGTGACAGCAGCTACGAGCGTCCGCACAGTGCGTTCCTTCCTGATCTTCTTGATGCAAATTTTTGTGCATTTTAGCAACCACCGAATGTCTAAAAGTGTCATTACTGTGCAAATAAAAATCGCAAAAAAATGTAGAAGCAAAATATTTTGTCAGAGTATTCGCTCAGTGAACAAGTTTGACAAAAGCGCTAGATCAACAAACCGTAATTTGCGTACAGATGAGTACGTCAGTGACCACACACACAAACGTGTAATCGTGCATTAGTGCATTGCAATGTTTCCTGTAATGCAGTGCGGCACACGATAGTCTCCACAAAAGGCTCTCCACGACAAATGCCGCCTTTACAGCCTTTACAGATGTCTGGCTGCCTCTATGTCGGAGTCGGGGAGCGGGAGGAAAGAGGGACCACGACGACCACAAAATCCGTTACCCCATCCTTTCCATTAACTAGTATGGAGCTTGAAGAACTCGGGAAAGAGAGCCGGCGGGAGGACACAGCTCTGCTTTATCGGTCAGGGAGAAAGGGACCGCTGTCTGTTAGTCTGACTGCAAACCCCACTACGTCCCCTGGCCCACGGTTGTCGGAAGATTTCAGTTGCAGCTGCTGTCCCAAGCGTTTTTCAGATCTACCAATATGTACTCGCATTCCACAATTTTACTATAGGATCTGGTAAATCATTAGAAATTCAAGAAGGCATATAGGGGAAAAAATATACCCCCCCCCCAAAAAAAAAAAAAAAAAAAATCTATCAACATCACGCCGATGTAAAAAAGCATGTGAATAAATGGGAAAGGTGGTAAGCAGACTGCACTACACGACAGCGAACGAGACAGCAAGAGTCGGTGGGAACCAGGCACCCCTTGCTCTATAAGCATAGTTTGCGGCTACCCAGGACATAGCCGATTGGGAGAATCAAGTACACGTTGCAGGGTATTCAATTCACTGAGACTACTGAAAGCGTCTGTGCGAATGCGTGCGCACCCATGCATGTGTTGGTCCAGACCTGGCCAAATAACTTGCCGTCTACTTGTCTAAAAGGGTCTTTTAAGAAAGCATCAATCCCCTTAAAAGAACTACAGAATAAGTATTGCTTAAATGCAGACAGCCTCACATTCAACTTTATCATCTAAGCATTCACGTTTCGTCGGCATAGCAGCACCCCCTTTCCAAATGTAACTCTTGAGAATTTGCATGCTTACAATGTGGTCAAGAAACTAATGGATTCCCTACCCCTACATTTCTGATTCAGTGTTGGCACTCTCAATTCCTAAGAAGCCGTGAATATTTTCACGACCAAGCCTCGGTCTGACGTTGGAGAACTATCGATCCATATTCAGCTCTTCTTCCAGTCCACCATCCCCTCTCTAGCAACAATCCACGCAGGAGTGCGGACATGTGTGCGTTCGTACGACAGTGACAGACTTTTTAAAAAAAAAAAAAACCTTCTTCTTGCTCCTCCTATTGTATCCGATGAAGCCACCGTTATTGTATCCGATGAACAGTAAGTAACCTACCGTCTAAGAGCCGTAAAGGTTCACCTAGCTGCAATCCCCAGCCTAACTACAGGGGCGCATTACGCGCTGAAGCTCTGTAACATCGTTATGCGTTGTGCAGACCTCCCTCTTCGTAGCTTCTAGAAACAAGCCCAGGAAGACGGTGGTGCAAGTGGACTGCAGACGAAAAGGAAAGGAGGGGGGGTTTACTGTGCGCTTCACAAAAAAACTACAAATATATCATTTTTAATAGCATATTCTTATTGAACTGATCCAGTCCTTCGCGCTCAAGAGGAGGGGGAGAGAAGTCCGTGTGTGTGTGTTGTAGGGGGGAGTCAGTCTGGGCCCGGCTGCACGACATGAACGACTAATAAACAATAATCTAATTACCCAATCTAATTATATAATGACTGCTAGCCATCAAGCCCTAGCGACCCGGGGCCCGGTGCATAGTCGCTCTACCAGGATGCTAGCCTTAGCTAGCGCGATCATACCTCCGCCCTTTGTTATGTGACGCGATAACTAGCCGTCCGGGTAAGAGTGCATGCACCCACAGTTTAATATTGGAGAAGCGGACAGCCGGGTGGTTAGAGCACTGGTGTCCGAAATGAGAGGCGCGCCTGTTCGATACCCATGTAGTGTGTAGTGCAGCAAACTTCCCTCAGTCGACCCAGCGGGGTCGGGAATGGGTACCTGACTTCCTTGGGGAAGGTAAGGCAGCGATGGAGAGGAGATGAGCACTGCCTTCACGTAAAGCTGGCTCCGAGAAAATTGAGGTCTCTAACACCTTTTCCAAGCGACATGAAAAGGTCAGGGAACGACCTTTTACAGTTTAATACTGCTTTGTAGAGTAATTTCTTCCCACAGGCGATATGCAGGGGCTATGTACTGACGTCATGTGTCATCCACTGCTCCTTGTTCTGTTGTGCACCTGCGCGACTGACTAGACAGCATCACATCTTGCTTGTCCTCTTTCAGTCTTTGTACTTCTTTCTGGTACCAATTCGTTTTTATGTTTTCATCAAGACTTCTAATCAAGGACGTTAATTCTTGTTCAGGCGTGTGCATGCAAAATCCTTCGCATGACAGACCGGACCACTCACTAACGAGACGTTTGTTGTCCACGCGTCCACTACCGCCGCTGCAATACAGATCATGTCCCAATCGTCACCAAGCATGGATGAAAATCCTAAATGTGCCAGGTGCACCACGTGCACATCGTTAATCTTCGACATGAATATCCCTGCGTCATTACACCTGCTGCCCGCCCCACTCTGACTCACTTTTGTGACATTTGTAGCATCTCTGTCCTCACACCGAAGCCACCATATTACAACTCGTAATGTCATACAAACAAGGAACAAGAACAGGTTGACACCTACAGCCTCAATTTTGAAATCAAAAGCTGTATTAAAAGTTCTGACAAAAATGCGGCGAAGAACGTTAATGAAAAATACATATATCAAGAGAGCCAGGGCATCTCAAACGACAAGACAGTGTTGCCTCACGAGTTTCAATATGGCGCCAAGAGGGAAGAACCAGCGAGGATATTTTAATTTTTAGATCGGTAGCTGCACTTGACAGAGGAGGGTGAAGAAAGAGTGTTCCGAAGAATATTAAACATATTCTGCATAATACTTGTTGAATTTTCAAGGATCAAATGTGAAATTGCAGTTTACAACAAAATCCACTCCCGTTTATGAGAGGGCATGCTTTCCTAGCTATGCCCCCTCTCCCTCTACCTCTATCCCCTTTTCCAGTTTGCGTCCGTGAGTCATATGCGTGGCCGGTGCGTCAAGATGTAGTTCTCAAACCTGCTTTGTTTTCAATGCGTGCCGACGTCCACACACTCATCCGCCACCAAGCAAAGGAGACATCTCTCGCACGCCGTTAGACGCGCCAAAGTCGTCTTCAGCATTATCTGTTCGGCACACGTCCGTAACATACAGAGAACACTCTTCAAGATTTAGAGTTCTTCTCACCCTACCCACAACCCAACCCGGCTTCGTGAGATGGCAGCTGCTCATCAAGTGCCCAACATAAACCTTTGAGTAGACAGACTCTTGTCTTGCCTGCCCAGACACACGACAAGATTTGCGACCAGCAAAAACGCTGGCTCACCCTGGCCATGTCAAGGTAAAAATGGGCCTGCAGTCTGATTAACGTTTACGACCAAAGAGAGACATAAAAAAGCACACAAACACAGGGGCAGGGTTTCGAATTAGAGGGAGTGGGGACAGAGCAGAGTAAACAAAGGAGAGACATCGTGTCACGGTGGTCCTGCCTCGACAGCCTGGGGACAGGCGAACAGATCATCGTCCAACGCTAACCAGTCGGCCAAGCCGCTTGCATTTTATAAAGACTTTAGCTGACCTCTCTGTGTCAGCTGTCTAGCTAAAGGTCAGCGACATTCTTGCAACGGAGTCCTATCTTTCTTAACCAGAAAGAAAGAGAGGAGCAGCCTCTTCGGGAGTTAGGAATAATGGAAGGGGCCTCAGGAGGGGGGAAGTAGTGTTTCGCGCCAAGCCAGGAGCTAAAGCTGCATCCTGGCAAAACATCCGGCACTGTAAACAGGTGACATGGCCTAGACGAGATTCGAATTCAGGACAGCTAATCCTCATTGAGACAGGAACTAGCGAAGGAAGGAGACAATAATGAATAAAGTCAGACAGGGCAACGGCATCTGATTTCTCAGATTTCACAAAAAGCTATTTACAATGATAATGAAGTCAAACATGACAAGGTAATCTAAAGTGGGCTTGAAAACGTCACACGCTGCCGCATGATCACATACAGTTATGCGAGGCATGACAGAATTTGTCACTTCTGGAATGTTCCACGAAACTCCGATGTACAGGAATTACTCGTCAACAATCTTCTCTTGTCTACTCGAGATAGACAAAAAGGCTACACGCAGCTAGTGCGTGCACGCGAGATAACTGCATGTTTATCTCTGAACACGCCGTGTCGCTACCAACGACTAACCGTTTGTGACGTCACTAAGGTCTGACCACTATACCAGAGGATTCTGCGCAATTCTCTAATGATTTTAGCGATGTACTGTCTAAAATGGTCGTCTGCATGCATCCTCACGCCGACCCCAGCCTGATGTCCGCCATTACAAGACCGTATTTAATTCGGTTTGATTCGATGTACGTACAGCGGGTCAGCTTTCACTTCTTGACGTCCACTTACTCATCTTGTCACAGCTAACGACAGATGAACATGCCGCAGCATGCAGCACGCAATAAACACCAGCCACCTCACGACTAGATGGCAAATGTCTTCGAAACACCCTGACCTCTTTCAGGTCACAGCTATCCAGACAATGAGACAGCAGACTCATATATGATTAATGTGTATATGTGTGTGTGTTTTCAAGAATGTATTTTGCTAACGGACTAAATTTAACTCAGGTCATGCGATCTAGCAAGGTCCAACGCTGATCAAATTCTAGGCATACAAAAAAAAACCTCCACTCTTGCAACTTTTCTAAAAACATGTTGAAATAAAATGTTAATTTAACTCTACAAATTAAACTTTCTAAGGCAGATTGGCTACTGCGCATTTGCACACAATAAACAGACGAGAATGTCACCACGTTTCATGTTTCCTCTGCAAACGTCTTTTTTAAACAGCACTTCATCAACAGTTAACACAGCTCGCATAGATATCTCAAGAGATGTCTTCAAAGTTACGTCGAGTAGGCCTATTTAATGTACTCCTTTACATTAATCTGAATAGCTAGTAAGTGCATGGCAGAGATGATTAGTGTCGTATATTTTTATTACACATCCCACGTAAATCCTTTCCTGCCGACACGTGATACGTCCACTACGTGAAGACTCCATAACGTCCATAACGTCCAATCCCATACTCAGACTGAGCGTTCACCTTTCAGTATACCTAGTGTGCAGTGGCCGTGACGGCGGTAAAGGTAGGTCAGGTAAGCCTGTCACATCTCCCCGGCCGTACCTGTGACTGATGCTTAAAGTCGTTCTCATGCATGTATCGAGTATACACTCTCACAACCCCTTTAAATAAAATTTTAATCATTCAGTCTCCTTCGTCTCTCTCTCCGCCTCCTTCCCAGCATAATAAATCATTCACGTTTTCTCCAATCGACATGTTGTCTTCACACATGCACGCAGGTGATGACTAAACATCTTCGTGTCAAGGACTCGTCGACGAAATGTCGCATGGTTGAGGTGAAGGCCGCCCACATGGCGACTGTCGCTCCCCGGTCAACATCACAACAAGCTATCGGCGACCCGCGAGCTGCCACGCACTTGCAAACGGGGTTTGAGGACGGCCTCACTCGGAAAGCCGGCATTTCGGGTCTTTCGTATCTCCCGCCTTTCTCTAGTGGCAGTAATCTGCTTGCCCTGTGAGGGTCAATCTTTATCCCTGTAATACAGATTACTATCCGTGAACTCTTAGTACAGGGAAGTTTTTCTTCAACTAACACGACCGCAAGACAAGATTGGTGACAACAGCAGGTCAGTGTCATCGGATTACATCCGCTGGAGACGGTCAAAGCAGTTCTAACGCTGCTAACAGTTCTAGGTCGCTAACTGCTAACTGTTCTAGCTGCCTTGAGGGAGAAAGGAATTAATGAAGGGACTGGGCAAAATGACGACACTCTGTGTTGAAAACTGCTCTTTCCACAAACTAGCCAAGGTGAGACAGAAATGGCGTCCTTTTGCTGTCGTTTTACTTCGACAGAGGCAAAACGGACATCTCGATGACTGATGACAATGACAACGATGATGACGGGGCAGACATCTGGGTTGGCAATAGCTAACATTGCATCAGGCGGCCACACGGTAGTTCTCGGTGCTTCCGCTGAGAATCGCAAAAACATTCGAGTGCAATTACGTACACTTCTGCTGAAGCACTGGGATCTGGCACACAGCTTAGCACACGTGAGCTATTAATTTCCCTGAGTCCGTAAACAACCCCACCCTGAGAAGTTTGTGTTGTGTTACAACACACATATGATACGTGGGAGGGAGAGAGAAAAGCTCGCACGTTCAGATACTAAAAGCATAACAACTGGTATCTCAAGGCAACAATCATGTAAAGTGTTCGAGTTTATCGCCCGACTCTTGACTCGCGCTTACTGCATCACAACAAAGAAAAAGGAGTGAATGCAACTCAGCATTCAAACAATTCTTCACGAAAACGTACATTTGTGGCAGATGACTGCCAATGTGTGTGTGAATGGTCACTCTGGTTATGAGCATTCCTTTTAAGGTCGTATTTTCATTTACTTATTTACAAGCAGTCCAGTAATACAAGTTCGTGGCACAACTCTCTGCCTGTACTGTCTTCAGACCATAAACGCCTCTCTGAATGGCATACCCACGTGACTGTCATGTAAGTCAGAATTTGAAATCGGTCGCAAACTCATTAAATCGGCAAACTGTTCGTCTGCAGCCGGCTTTCATTACCAAACCTTGCTTTCCGCTTTACCATGCTTGCCTCTGAGGCTGCATAGCCTTGTCCTCCAAACGTCCGTAAAGCAACGCGAACTGCAGACACCCGGAACCGCGCACGTCAGACTCTGAGCCTGGCATTTAGCAAACCCGTACCCAGGTACGGACGCGACCTGTGGCGCATGGTTACAGCATGTCAGAGTACACGTGTTTATGATAACACGTCCGGGTTAGCATTCCTGTCATGAGCGTTCAATGCCGTGGTGAGACAGAGATTGTGTGTGAAACAAAGAGCACGTGTGAGAAATAAAGCGTGTGCGTGTGTATTTTAGAGGCGGGTGGTGGAAGTAGGACGGAGATGCGACTGTTGGTCATCAAACACAGAGCAGAATGACACAGATGATGAAAGTTTGAGGGTAAGTTCTCAAGGAGGTGAGGAGAAACGTGGGAGTCGGTGTGGGCGTGAGTGCAGACGAAGTTCAGCAATCAGCTTGAAGTGCTCTTCGCATCACATCACTCTTCTCACAAGGACTAATGCAGCAAGCACTCACAGCATATAATGACCATCAGAGGTCACAACACGCTAGTGTGGTCCCATCAAACTGACGAGGAAGCACGTTAGCATGAAACATGTGCTGGATTGTTTTGTACTAGTATGATGAAATGTTGAAGCAATCGCAAAGAGGTCAGACATTAGAATTATACATGGATACGTTTACATTGTCAAGGATACAGCTAGTGGGAGAGCTAGGACTGCTAATTAGGGGTATCTATGGACAAACATGGCGTCACGAGTCCGACTGTCTATGAGGTTTGCAGGCTTGTATCTCGAGAAGGAGGGTATTTATCCAGAATTGAGGAAACAGCATCTTGCACGGAGTTTTATTTACCCGGCTGCTAGAAACAAAACCTGTACCGAGGGATAGAGAACGCCCGGTCCGTGAGCCGAACAAGGCTCACAAAATCATTTGGTCAGCCAAGCCAGGGCAATAGCAGGCGAGACTCAAAACTGAATAAATGTAGGAGCTTTTTTCTATTGCAACATAAATGTATACTAAATGAATCATAATACTAACGTAAAGTTTGAGGGGCAGGCAAGAAACGTCCGTTACAGGGTTTGACAGGACATATACGAGTACATGACGGGACATAAACGTTTGCTTCTCGTCGGCTGCCCGTGACCCCGTCTGCCTGTACTGCAGTGACTGAGGACAGTCAGTGCCAGGAATGAACATGTTGGAAAACACAATGTGGCGAAACTATATGGCTTACCGAAAATAATAGGCTAGATTTCATGCTGATAGTTTTGTACGGCACGCGAAATATGTTATAAATATCTAAAAGGCTCTTGGCAGAAAAAAAGGTTCCCCAACCCTCGCTCTCTATGCACTGATGATAAAGAACACGAGCACTGCGGGTACCCCCCTTGGCTTGAACACTGCTCATTGCACCGTACACCATCTCCAAACTGCAATCGCCGAAACTATAGTTTTAGGGGGCAAGACTGACCAGACAGAAGGATACTTTCCCTAGACCCTCGCCTTTGACTAGCGAGTTTTCTTCCTAGCGTCTGGCAAGATATCTTAAGTTTTCTGAACCTGTTACTGCTATACATGCAGAAGATGATTGTCTAAGGCAAAGGCAGTGTAAGGAGGTGATGTCCACAAGCTTCGCTGCACTCCGTACTTCTAATCGCCGCTTTTAGACAGAGATTGGCAGCGACCCGGAGTCTGGCGTGAAGCGATAATGAGGAAGCATGAAGCGCGAAACTAGCGGTGCCTTCACGCGCACGTGTGCTAGTCGATGCTGGTCTGTTTATTGGAAGCTGCAGCTACGACCAGCGAACTGCATGCAATCAATCATGGACCGACTGAACGCCTGAGTGGCGACTTCAGTGTGGTTTGAATGTGGGCGGCCGCGCTGGTAAAACTATTACGGCTAGACGCTGCTATCCTTCCGGGGTCCTCCCACCCCGCCTCCGTTTGCAGCTTTCCAGTCGCGGTAACAGGCTACGACAAAACATCAATCGCGAGGTCTTGTCGCAGACTAGACTGTTAAATAGTCACCGCCACCTTCTCGTAAGGTGTGAGGTATCGTATTCACTTTGAAAGTGTTCGATAATCTACCTCAGCGACGCCCGCCAGCTATGCATTAGCCGTTTGGTGTTGTATTACCACAAGTCCTGCTCGACCGTCACTACAACCGGATGTTTCACGTCTTGATTCAACGAGCAGACAAAACACTCCTCCTCTCCTCCCTCCACCACCTGTCAAGCTATGCGGAGGGTCTGTGTGTGCGACTCGCCACACGAGACGCGTGTTCACACTCCTAAAATGAACATAGTTAATTGTTCTGATGCGCAATACGAAGGCAGCTAATATACTTTAAGACTAACAACAATAATAGTTTTTTCCCCCGAGACTAGTAGGGTGAAACTGCGTTTTCTAATGGAGTAAATCAGTGCATGATAATTCACCAGATGTGGATGAAAACACCCCACCAGATTTAGGGAAATAGTATCTGGCAGTGAGCTTTTCCTAATCAATATGGGGGGAAAATTGCTCCACAGTTTTTATTTCAAAGTTGACTTGGAATTATGCAAATTGACATGCGCACCAGCTCACATCTTCCAGATTTTATGATTCTGCTAAAATCAGACCAATAGGAAAAATGTGTACCAATCCTGATCTACTTTTGAATCACCTTTTGAATGGAACACCAACCACCACTTCCAAACTGTGCATGAAACAGCTTTCATGCTTAACATACTTAGCATAACCATTCTTATCATGTCTTCACTATAAGACATGCCTGTTTTCATGCCTAAGCAACCATACCTAATCCCGATTATTATCTGACATTTCTCTCTTTTCTCTCTTTGTGGAAAAGCCGTACAGTTCAGCAGAAGGGCAGGCAATAAGCCTCTTCTTTCAGAGGTTAGCCGAACCCCGCACGCCAGGCTGAGAAAAGAGCTAGCAAAGTGAAGCAACTGGGCATCTAGAAGTTAAAACACTTCTTCATAGGAATTGCCCGAGTCTTTTGAAGTCTGACTGTTATCCGGTGTATTAATTAGTACATTACCAAATTCATTAAATTTCATGATCCGACTGACAGACTTGACAAGTTCAAAGACAGAACAAAGATTATAAAAAAAAAACGAATTTGTCCATCGACAGGCACTTTATGTAAAAACTTGAAGCTATTGCTACGATACCTGCAAGTAGTTGCTTATAGATATTATTAGCAGTAATAGCTACTATTTAAAAAAATGCAATAGCAGTCCTCTTTCTGTTTTGCTTTCAACAGTTCTACATCCTGTCATCAAAATAGTTACAGATCAGAAAACGTACATATGAATGTCCGATCTAACGAGTCACCGAAACACACGGCACAGCACACATCACATGTCTGCCCTCTGAACGTGGACATCTGTGCGGTGAGGTGACAGAGGTTAAAGGGCAGGTACGATGTGACGCGACCATTTCCGTCCTCGCTAGGTAGGGCAGTTAATGGGCAGAGAGCGCAGAACCACGGGAAAGCCGACACTGCGGGAGCCTTGTCTCGATAGTTCACGTTACACAAGTCAACAGTCACAAACGCACACATGCACGGCCTCCCACAGCCGGCGCGGGCACCTGGCGGCCTTGTTTTCTAGCACAGGTAGACCCCGGCCCACCTGAATCACTCGCCTAACCTTTAACCCATGACCTTAAAGATTATACTCAGCACATCTGACCTTTCTCACACATAGCCAGTGGCGGTGGGGAGGTATGGCGAGTGTAGTTGTGATGTAATGCTCATTACAGCACTTTCCAGGCATGGTAATGTGCAACATTGTTCAATCATAATGCTGCAAGCCCTTTCTCACAAATGCAATTGCGCCAAAGTTTTAATGTACAATTTTGTTTTGAATAGCCACTGTGCTTTGATGGTCATGGAATGGTCCTACTAGGACTCTATCTCAGTCTCCAATGAACCTCTCTGTCATTGTTAAATGACTCCCTGGCTCTAGGAAAAATGATTAAATACTGGATATTAAAAGTTTTAGAAGCATAATGGTGAAGATCTCAAAATAGTGACTGCTGAAAAAATCCCTCTAAAAGCAAATGTTATTTTGATCTCACATCTCAACACCTGGGCCTGGATCAACACTGTAGTTATCTTGTGACCTTAATCATCACAAGTCATAAGTGAACTAAGCCAAGAATCTAGTGTGCTGATCAGGTGATATTCCAACCAAATACTGCTCAAAACTTAATATTTTTGTAACAAGCCAGTGCCTTGTTACAGCAAGATCTCTCTCTATCACAACTTCATAGACTTTTCTCAACACTAAAAAGGGTCTCATCCAAGTCATTGAAGTGCTATAAAATATTCAACGAGTGCAGTACTGCTGGTTAACCAAATGGAAACTTTCTTTTACATGACTGTAAGTGGCCATCAATGGGTACAGATATCCACGTCAGATAGCAAAAGCAGCAATGGCTAGGCTGGACAGGGTCTGATGTACCCATAACACCAGGTTTACTACAAAGTAAAATCTGCACAAGTCTCTTATAATACAGATTCTGATTTACAGATGTGAAACTTGGAATGTCCTTGCCGATAGGAAGAGGAGAATCCAGACATTCAAGAACACCTGCCTGAGGAGGCTACTTCAGATTCTTCAGACCAGAAAATATGTCAACAACTTTCTATAAAGCACATTTGCACCAAGAGCCCCCTACTTAAAACAGTTAAGCAATGTAAGTTGGTCTAAGTTTCGCCATGTGACCTCTCATAACACTTTGTGAAAGGCTTTCCTTCAAGGTATCTTGGAAGGTAGTCGATGCAATAGTGGCTAAAGGAAGAACTGGCTAAAGAATGTGAAAGAATGGACTCATTGTTCTGTAAAGGACCTGGTCATCGCCATGGCTAGCCTTGTCAGCTGCCTCATCTATATATATACTCCCCCAACAACAAATACCAGTCAAGGGACAGATGAACAAATAAACATGCCAATAATCATAACCAAGCATACATGTTTGTTTTAGGGTGTGAACATGAAAATGTAAGCCATGACAGTGTTTACAGAATAAAATGATCATAACACAGAACTGATATTAATATTTTAGGCAAATATTTAACATGTGCCTGACTCCTTTGTTATGCTCTACCCATATCAGAAATGATGACGAAGTTGGTTCTTAATCTCCCATTTCACTTTCCACTCATTTGTTCTAGACTGGGTTGTTTTTTTCATTTTTTGGACACTAAAAGCTTAACTTCCTTCTTATGGCCCTCTTAAATTGCTTTTCTAACTGCAGGGAAGATGGTTGTCTTACAGAAACCATCTCAAATTTTCATATCCTGAAAAGCTGTGAATACTAGAGGTACTTAACTGTACTATTAAATGTCTTGATGTCTGCAAAAATACATGTACATGTACTCATATGTCCACAAGAAATGTTAACAACTTATCTTGCCATAAGATTCAAATCTGATATTTTTGTGAAGCTTTAATCAACATGAAATTTAATGCTGCTGTCATATTTTAAACATACAAGAGTGTTCTATGAAAATTAAGTTTAAGTAAAAGAGAGTGAAATTTTTATTTTTAAGTCACATAAGCAGAGGATGGCATCCAGTTAAAAGACAGTAAGGAAACAAACACCTGCAATTTATCTGCACATCATCACTTGATATGTTACAGCATGTACAGACATTTTGGTCATAACTATTTTAGTGAAGCAAGATAAAGAAATGAGACCATAAAAAAAAATTAGTGCATTGTCAGTATCTGGAGAGTATCTTATGTATATGGAGACAACAAGAAAAGATTGGCCACTAAATCGTTTTGCTATATGAAACAAATAATGGCAAATGTATTTGTGTGTATGTATTTATAGCTCTCACTGTGATCTGTACAAATGATTTTGAGGCAATCTGTCAATTACTGGACACAACTGCTTAGACACACCAGTATGGGCCTTCAGTAAAGAATGGCGGATAAATAAAAAAATTTACTGTACATCAAAGCCTTTGTGTGGTAAGCGCTTGCTTTGGCTAGGTGAGCTGGGAATGGAGTGAAAAATATTCTGCTCACTTTAACACTTTTGTTAAGCAAGAAATAAGGCAGTGTTGAAGTAAGAAAATTTAAAATCCTTTTAAATACAAAAAAAATGAGAAAAAACGTGTTCTATCATTAAAAATGGAAAAATATTCATGCTTGCAGCCTCTTGTGAAAATCAGTACTATTCACTGAATAAAAGGCCATGATTAGTCAGATCCTCTGACTGTTCTTGGCTTGCTGCCTCAGAGGACAACTCAGCATATCAGGTTTGTTTATCTTCGAAAGGATTATTTACCCCATTTCAAGCACTCTCCTATATTTTAATTCTGTAACATCTCTCCCTAAACAGATCAGGCTTCTGTGTATATGAAAGGGAGTTGTCAACACTATCTGAAGCAGATCTGTGTCATGATATGCTTCTGCTTGTTTCTTCCATGATGACCTCAAAGGTCTGGTATACCAAAAATGATATATAAAGTCTTTGGTATTCTAGCAATCTGAGCAGCCCAATGCATGTAGAAATAACATATGCAGGTCTACCTCTTCAGTCCCAGCGCACCCACTCTCACACACTGACACAAGCATAGTCAGTGGTCTATAGTCTAGTCATTGCAAAATGGATGCAAGAGTAAGCCTACTCATTTATCCAATATAAAGTAATAGGTTTTTCCTCTTTTTTAAGGAAACGTGTCACGATGTAAACAATCTATTCATTCAGAAAGCGGACATAAAAAAAAGGGGGGGAAAAAATTACGCGTCGCCAACAACCTCGATTACGCCGAATACCTAACTTGAGGTCCCGTACCTGACAGTGACGCAGCTTGCACTCTCGTTAGAGGTATTCGTGGCACAGAAACAACACCTGGCAAATTTCTCAAAAAATGCAAGTTTATTCATCTTTTCATTCGCCAGTGAAAGAGTATGCACGAAATGGGACACTGTTTTGCTAGTGGGCACCTCGGCGACGCAGTTGTACTTCAGCGAGACACCGAGGGAGGTAGAGAGGAGCATAGCGGACCTTACCTTTTTCAACTGCACCCATCGCTTGATGTTCCGCCAACAGCAGAGACATCGCTGAGGCCAGCAAAAGTAAACTCCTCAGAAATTTCAGCCCCATGGCTTTGCACCTCTCTCAGAGGCGACTTTTCACTCAAACCACTCTTCTTGGTGTTTGGAGCGCGCAGATCTTGAAAGTCACATTCAACACCGCCAGTGTGGAAGCCGTGGGCGAGAGTGATTTGCACGCTGCTTACAAAACTACTGATCGCCGCCGCCCGACACCATTGGAGCTCTCACAGGGCGCTAACTCGTCTCGTGACGTCACTTCACACGGCGCTATTTTTAGCCGCCACATGCAGACGACAGAAGCAGAAGCGAAGATCTGTGCGTTCACTCTTTGTAATCTTATGAATGTAATTTTTTTGTTTAGTCTAAACATTTCTCGGTCGTTTTTTGCGGTAAAGAAGTAATATTTTTCCAATAAGACAGGCTTAGTGAAATTTCCAAACATTGTTGCCTACCGCTCAGGACTACCATCTGTGCACGTCACGCAGACGATCGCTTTTCTGCGAGTGTGCAGCCTTTTAACACTGAAAGACAAAGAAAAATTTGACAATACTTTTGCAGTGGCGAAGGAGCCAAAAGAGGGGGCAGCCATCCCATCAAAAAAAAAAAAAATCTGAGGATGCAAGAATATCTGTTGTGCACCCCACTCCCCGGCACAATGTTAGAGATGTGATTCCTCAGTACAAAAAGGTAAAGGAACCGAGAAAGTCAAATTACAAATCTTTATTTACGAGGGTAACAGTTATAGGTGGTTTTTTTTTTAACATCTATAGCCCTTGGTCTAAAGAAAGGAAAACGAAACGCAACTTAATTACAAACAAATAAGGCAGTAATCAAAGAAGACTGGCGGTGGGTTGGCACACTCACTTGCAAACCTTGAATGTGATTAATATGATTATAAACTTTGTTTATCCTGAAAAATTACATAATTTTTGTGATTGCGATGACCGATTGTTTACAGTCTGACAGTATATGGAGTTTGTCCTCCCTCACCCCCAACAAAACTGAGCATCTTCCTTCTCCACTGCTTTGTTATCTGCAGAATGAGCTATTCTCAGATGTTTCAATGCACGACGACGAAAACAGTCTTTAGTCAATATGAGCAGCTGATCAACCTAACTCTACTCCATTATGATTGAGGTAAATGGTCTTGATCATAATTTGTCATTATGTTAAATTAAACACATTTCTTATTTCTCTCGATTGATTGCAGTGTTTGACCGACGTTCACCTAAGATGAGAAAAAAAAAACGTCAGAGGAAGAGGTGGAGGAAACACGAGACACCTCTACAAAAAAAGTCACTTCGCTTTCAAGTGCACTGAATTAGATAAGTCCAAAGTAAATGCACAGTGGCATTAAACACGAATAACCTCTGGTCGCACACAAGCAACAGACTTATCATACATACGTATATAAATGCATATATTAAGTACGACGGCGAGATTTGAATCATTCAACAGCTCTCGAGAGCTGAGTGTACTATACTCACATAATTGTATAATCCCACAACTAGGAGAAACCTCTCTTGACTGTCTTCATTAAACGTAAATACTTTTAAATGATTTCAAATTTTTTTCAGTTGCTTCTCTTTTTTAAACATATTTTTACCTTGAAGTTAATTTTAAAGCACACACATATCCAAGTTTGCAGTTATCCTCATCGTGCGCAGTGGGATTTCTTGTCAGTTAAGGGGATGCAACTTCATGAGAAAGTAATTTCAATTTACTCCCCTGCTTTTCAACATCTTCACCCTCTTAGAGATGCTGTCAGAGTACCGAATCACATGCACAAGTGTGAGGCATTTTTAATCAGAACATTCCAAGATTGTCAGTAGAGGATAAATCTTGCATGTCTTACCTATTGATTGATAACTGCAGGTTGGTCTATTCTAGGCTCCAGTTTGTCGGTGCTTCTTTGTCTTTCGATATCTATGGGCACGTGAATAATTGAATGGCTGATATTCTCTAGCTGTCAGAAACTGTCGTTTGTTATTGCGTGTCTTTATCTAATGACTTCTTTCTTTGTGCAAACACACAATCTTCATTCAGTCTTATTGCTGCTGTTGGTTTTCTTTCTTTCAAAACGAGGCCAATCTCTTTAAAAAAAAAAAAAAAAAAAAAAATCATCTACTCTTTCTTCCCTATCTCTAAGCCCAAGTATAGTCGTGTTTCAAAATCATTTTAGAGACTTATGACCGCTTTTGCATAGAATACTTTGATATATAGCAGAATAACATTACATCATTTCTTTCAAATCCAACAACTTTCTTGTTAAATGTACTTTTCTATTAAGAAGAGATGTTTTATTGTTTACCTTTTCACCTTTTCAGTGTCTTACAGTTTACTGTAAAACCTATTTTCGTCTCGTTACTCCGAAAATGATTTGAGCAAGCCTATTGTCCGGCCTTGCCACGGCTAACAAACAAAACACAACTTAATTTAAGGAAATAGGTACATTAGCCTACAAGCGTTATTTCCGTACAAGTAGGATTTAGGATCTGTCGAAAATGATTTATATATCTTCGTTGCAGAAAAAATAACGATCTCCCCAACAGCTTGTGACGGTGGAACGTAAATTATATAAATTTGTATTCGTAAACGATCGGTCTGTGACATTATATATATATACACGTGCATGCGTGCGTGCATATGTGTATGCTGTGTGCGCGCCTCGAAATATGTTTTCTGCGTGTGTGTGTCTGCATTTATTTGTGTGTCTTTGCACACTTACTCATTTACAGTAATTCATAATCGTCCTCCAAAAGCATTTTTTACAGCTGTGAGCTCTAATCAAAGAATCGGAAAGGGGCGAATTAGGCTGATTGCCAACACGCACGCACTCACGCACACGTATACACACGGACGAATTCACACAGTGCACGCACATTAATTTCTGTTTTGATTGTAAAAACATACAGAAAATCTAGATGCTTGGAAACACTTTCCATCAATACCGTGCTGTATGCCCTTCTGTCATGAGTCTGGCGCGAGAAGAAATTCTTTTTTTCTATACTGGATTGCCGTGTGGAAAATAACTAAATAAAAACTATATAACTCTCTCCCTGCCTGCTATCTTGATGAAAAGAGTGGGTATGTAAATACGAAATACCGAGCCTTCAAAATCCATACCATCATATTTACTTTCAGAACAAAAGCTTCCATGCAAGGTATAATTAAATGTTTATTTCTTGAGTCTTATCGATTGAGTCTTATTTAGGCTTCAAACAACAGAAGCTGCTCCTTTTTTAATTCTCTGTCTCTATGACTTCCTCTCAAAACATTTTATAATCAGAGCCCATTGTATGCTTTATTCGGAAGATTTTTGCTACTTTGCTGCAACTGATTCGTGAGATAGAGTTGAGTCTAGACGACATGAAAATCATTTAGGGCGTACATATACGCATTAATTAAATATTCGGTTTCATTAGAAACAATAACATCTGCAATGCAGAACTGTGCGAATCTGTGATGTCTTTTCTGTTCAACGCCTACATGTCTGGTCTAGACGATGCTCTTATCGCCAATATTTCCACAGATTCAAAACGCACTGACCTTCAGGTCAGTGGCTTGACAGTGGAGCAGTTTACGCTCGTCCACAATCTCGACGCCCGAACAGAGAAGATAACTCTTGCAAATGTCACCAAGGCTACCTCATTCCTCCCCTCGAGTAATCCTAACGGTATTATGAAATACGAGACGTACCTTCTCTGCGAGTATATCCTATCCTGCTGGCTGCACAATGCCATCACTCTCGTTGGCGTTCCGACCAACCTCATCAGCTGCTTGGTGTTCTACAAACAGGGGCTGCGTGACCGCATGAACCTCTGTCTCTTCTGTCTGGCCCTTGTCGACCTGCTCTTCGTGGCTCTCTTCTACACCATCGGCACGTACTGCATCGTGGGCTACTTCCGGCCGGATATTCAAGACTGGTGGAAGTGGAGCGTCAGATGTTACGTCACTGGGGTGTACCGGGCTTTCTTGTTCTCTTCCGGTTGTCTGACCATGGTTATTGCTGTAGAGCGGTGTGTCTGCGTGTTGTACCCAATGAAAGCAGAGAACTTGATCCAGACTAGAACGATGGCAAGGATAATATTGGGCATAGTCTTCACGATGCATCTGTTGTGTTTAGTATACCCCTTGAAGCTAAGTGTAGCGTCAGTGCCGAGGGCAAACAGTAATCAGGTAGACTACAAACTGGGGGTAACCAAGCTCTACCTGCAAAACCAGTACGTGTTTGACATCGTCGAGAACACGATAATCATGACAGTGATTCCTTTCACCACATACATCGTCGTAGTCCTCGCTACAGCCGTGACAGTCGTTCAGCTGAATCGAGCCCTGGCGTGGAGGCAGATGTGGGGGTCCTCCGTTAGCAGCAGCACGGCGCGGCAGACGCTGCTGGTGAAGATGCTCGTGGCCGTCTCGTGCATCTACATCCTGCTGACGTCACCAAACATCGCCCTGGGCATCACGCGCTCCGTGGTGGCCGAGTTTGCAGTGGACCGCAGCTACGCCTACCTGTTTCTAGCCACGCATGGCGTGTATTTAGAGATGTGTATGCTCAACAGTTCCATCAGCTTCTTCGTCTATTTTACTCTGTCGTCAAGGTTCAGGAGAACTCTGTATAATATGATCAGCGCGCACACCACTAATAAAAGTATGCGTTCTAATTTAGTTAAGGTTTTGAAAAGGAGACTGTACAAACCTCAGTTTAAGAAAAAAAAAAAAAAAAGAACTTTGTCAGAAAACATGAAATTACAGGTATATAATTGCATTATTCGCATTTTTCTACAGTACCCCATGTTGTGTATCAAAACAGCTCGTCAATAATTAGAACGTTATCAGTAATTTACGGAATACGGGCAGATTAATGTAATTTTTTTAAAGCTGGTTACAAGCGCTGTTATGAATCCTCAGGTAACCGCAGATAGTCACAACAACAAATAACGTGTACATTGTTTGGTTTATCCGTACAATGTACCGTAGGAGCTAGTTGCACAATGGGCTTCTAAAACTTAGAACTGTTTTAAAGAAACGTTTTGCTTTTCAAAATTCGCTCTCACGCCATTTCGAAGAATTGCCCAAGGGCATAAGAAAAATGTGCCAACGTGAACGAAAGTCTGGATTAAATAGTTTTATCTTATTTAAAATAAATTTAGTTTAAAAAGGTCTAAAACGTTCTTGTGCTCAGTGTTTCTATAAAACTGACTGTTTAAACAGATTTAATAACATTAATGTGTTTACAGTTAAAGATGTTGTGCAGCTGGCTCTGGTCTTTATTCATCGCAACCCCGTCCTCCCTTCACCATCACTGAATTATATTCATCGCGGGGAAGTTCTATTGACATACAGAACCTTGCTAGCAGAGCAGCCAATGTTGCCAGAGAAGGAGGAATACAACATGATCGGCTTTTCGCTGACAGAAGACAATACGAGCGGCATTTTGAGCCTTCTTAATCCTGTCCAGTAGAGATTAGAGAGGGGGACGAGTAGAGATTTGCAGGAATCTAACTGGAACGACCCAAACGTATACATAAGCTTTTTTGGTGGCGGAAGCTGGAGAGAATGGTTGCGGATTCTATGGAGAAGGAAGATGGACTTGCAGTCTGGATTGATGTGAAATTCTAGAAGTGTCCGTGAGTACACTAAGATTCCAAATGTTCTCAGTTTTGTCGTCATTCATTTTCTTTGTATCTAGGTGGACATTCAGTCTTTCAAAGAGTCAACTATTTCCTGTGTGGTGGTGAAAATCTTCTGGAGCTAAAAAGAAGACATTTGCAAGTGTGTATTATCGGCATTTGCGGCCCTATGCTCCTCGAGGAGTAGCAAGGAATGATGATGATGATTATCGGCATTGATGTGGCACTGAAGGCCCAAGTGGCGGAAGGCGGGTCCAGATGGTTGTATGTACACGATGAACAAAAGATGGAGAGCTGATTCTTGAGGTCCTCCGTACTTCAAGGTATTGGGCGGAAATGCAGTGCCATAGTACCATAGACTGGGTGAGATCAGCCAGGTAAGACCGGAACCAGTTCCAAACTATGTCAAAGACTGGAAGGCACTGTAGAAGATCGTAAAGATTAAGTATATCAATTAAATCCGACAGACGTCATCATCATCAAAGCGCTTTAGAAAAATAACAAAATACAATAATAAGACCTTCTATACTTCTATGAACACAAGGTAGACAGTTATGGAAACCGATGAGGTATGAGTTATCGCGAAGTCCTCGATAATATTCATCAAGCAAAAGGCACACTTCTCATCGGAAGAGCAGTCTACATCCTTCGCGCAAAATTCCATGCTCTAAATATGCAACGGAAAACGTAGTGATGATGCACAAAGCCAGTAGATAAGAAAATGTGATCAGTCCATGGTCCATCAGAACCAAAAAGTTATAATAATAAGGACCTCGTATCTTAATGTAAAACTATGATTCCAAGTCACCTGAGTTTTTGTTGATTGGAATTAATCTGCAGCTAAATGTTTCTTGGAGTAGAATCCTGACAGATCGGTTCATTTTGCTCAGAATATGTTTAAAAACAAACCAAGATCAAGCAAATATGGCTTTATATTATATGCATTATATATTTATGTCATAAACACATCATCTGTGAATGACAGTTACGGAGGTGCGTGTGAGTGCTTTCGTACTTTATTGAGTATGAGCCAAAATAACACAGTCTCTCTCGCATCCGACCATTTTGTTCCACCCGACCACTCTCCACCGATGCATCCATCCAGGCACCCGGTGAACTGACGACACAAGACAACTACGACACTATGTTAGCGCACTTCTTTGCAGCCCCGTGCCCGCCTGGTCGGAAGACGGAAACCAGTCGAGCTGACATCAAAATTTATTGCTACATCACAAATGCCACCAGCTAGGAGACTACATCTTTGCTGCCACCAGCTAGGGACTACATCTTTGCTGCCACCAGCTAGGGGACTACATCTTTGCTGCCACCATTTCCCTCGCTAGCTGATTCTCGACCCTCTAACTCCCCCTTTATCTTCTGGGTGGTAAATGAAGCTGTACAGGCTGACCTATCACTTTGTTTCTGAGGCAATATTTACTTGTTTTAGGTAGTTTGGGATTTTATCAGACTGAGGGTGGTGAGTTGGCCATACTATCATGATTCCAGGCTATGACGCCTGCAGCTCCAGACACATGGAGCTAGGGCAGATCAGCAGTTTAGTATGGCGTGGATTCATCATCTGTAAGGAAGCTTCACTCACGCCGACAACAAGATTTCAACAATGTCTTCTGCTGATCAAGCTACCTCGGAAAAGTCACAAGCCGTTCACACTGTACCAAGACTCCTCGGAGGAACTGCTCTCTCTTTCACACACACACACACGTACACATCACAATAATAAGTCCAATATGCGTCGCGCGCATGGAAAAAGCTAAAATTTGAACATTTATTAAAACTAGGCACACATACCCGGTGGTTTTTTTGGTTTTGTTTTTTGAAAGTGGTTCCAGAAAAATGGCTTATACTATCTTTCAATAATAAATATTACCTACCTTGTGCTACCAGCTGACCAGAATTTACAAAATTGTATCAGTGGTGTTGCCCCTTACGTGCCAGTCAGCATTAATAAAGTTCGCAGAAGAGGAGGCAGCAACGAAGTGAAGAGTAAAATGCACACTGTTTGCATCATAATAGCAGTCACAAAAGAAGAGTCTGTGTATAGCCTTTTGTGCGTCCATGATGGCAGTCGATTCCCTGCGTCAGCGCCATCACTGCATGCACTCGTAACACCAGAAATAATGTGTTTATTAACTTGCTCGCATTATGTTCTTTTCAATAGGAGGGTGTTCAGACAACTTATATAAATACATCACTGCTTGTCTTTTATTGGGAATCGTGTTAGTATAGGTTTTTTAAATTCTGGTAACTAGTATTAGATCGAAACATCTATGCTAGCATCCATACCACCACCATTCCCGACCTCGGTAACTGTACTCACAAGCCTGTTTGACGATTCATAAATATTAGTAATGAGATGAGACTTAAACCTACACTAGTACACCTAGGAGTCGTAAAGAACCTCCAGTAGGCATGACCGCTTGCAGGATGTATGAATAATCATCAACCTACATGTACATCCCAGACCGTTGAGGACCTGGTGACTTTCAGCATCCTGTCTCAAAGAACAGCTTGATTTGTACATCTCGTCATTGTACTGTTAACACAAGTGTCACATACCAGCAATAAAATTATAATAATTTCACAACTCGCCTCTGTCTAACTCCCGGAGTATTTAAAAAGAGTATGAAGATAACGAGAAATTCTGTTGTTTGCAGGTATTTGAAATTAAACTCTTTTCACAGGCAAGTAAAGTATAACTGTCTATTGATGATCGATATTGTCATACGTGTACATACCCCTCCTCTCAATGTTTGTTTTGTGTGAGAGAGAGAGAGAAGCTTTCAGCATTTTCTGAAGTTTGGTTTGTTTGTCTGTAAGTGTTTGTCTTTTGCTGTTTTACAAAAGCTTTAGTTATCATTGAGAATTACGCCCTGATGTTAATGATCATCAGATCTTCAGCTCACTATTTAAATAATCTCGAAAAATTCGACTACTAATAAGATACGAAATTTAATGACTGTTTACAAGGAAATGGCATGTCTTGCTATTGACAGACTCATTGCACTTCTGGCTGTTCAATGGGAACATAATTATCATCACCATAATCGTCGTCGTCATCGTCGTCGTCTCGATAAATCAAACTCAAATCGTAGCCTAACCCTAACGCTAACTAATGCAGTAGACAGTTAATACAAATCTCAAGAAGAAATAAATTAAGACAGAAAAACTACAAGGGAAAAAAATTAATCCTGTCAACATAGTGAAAATAACCACCTTATAAGAATCAAGTCAACTTTTGTACTCAAAGCCGCTGTTCTGACCCTTACAACAGTTTCACACGCGCTGTAAAAATTAGACTATGTGGTTCTATTTGTTATTGTTTTGTTTTTTTACATGTTTACATGCATTTTGTTTGGCTGAAATTGTTTCTGCCCTATGCATAGCGTGAAAAGTAATTCCGCTTCCCAGAGGCCGACTTGTTGCTCGTGGCAATACATCACCAGTCTCATCGGTTTCTCATCTGTGTGCGCTGTGCATGACGTCACGGGTAACAGACCACAGGGATCATGGGAGTAAGTTCTGACTGAACGTGCGAGGGCTTTGTTCTCTAAGCACACATTTTATCAAATCCGATGCAAAACCATTGATCAGAGAATGTGTTCCGTGAACAATTATGGATTTTTTTTTTTAAATGGTTTATATTTCGAGGCTATCACGAAACTACGGCTTGAGGATCATTGTTAAAAATAACATTTCTTGCTTTTGTTTTAGTCTTAAAATGGCAACTATGCGAAAGTGAGCAGTCCTCAATAAGATTCTCCATTCATCTATTTTATTATATTATTTTTATTACTTTTTAGTTAACGTTGCACGCTGACAAAATCTAGACCATGTTGCTTTTTTAGCCGACTGTAAGCTCTGCGACAATGTAATTGAGTGTGTCAAACACATTTTTCAATAAACAGCTTACTGCACTGTCCGTGTATAGAACAACGATGACCACAGGTGCACCTGTACATACCCAGGAGTTTATGTCATAACTTTAGCAAGTGTTACATTAAAGCCAAGTGCATGAAATAAGTTGGTTCTTGAAGAAATAAGAAAACCTCGCCAGTCGAATATTCAAATTTTAACAAGAACTATTAAACCTCTCGTACGTATGCAGACACATTTTCATTCAATGACAATCTCACAAAAAATAAATAAATAAAAATAAATAAATAAAATTGCGCGAAGTACTTTATTTAAATAACAAAAATTGATGAAATAGCTAACAAGTTCAGTTTTGAGTAAAAGCGAGTTCTTTCAAACATTTTTTGGTTTAATTTAGGGGTACAATTATTTTTTTTTGAAGAGGAAAAGTGCGAAATTTTTATGAACAATACAATGATTTTGTTGTCCTCTCAAACACTGTCTCTGTCTTCTTTAAAATGTCAGCCAAATAATTCTAACAAATAAAAATCATTCCAGACATAAAATAAAATGTAGAAAGCAATTAAAGTGTTATTTAAACAATTTTTTTTGTGGGGGGAGAGCGGGGGAACCTACTGTCCTCTTTTTAAGGACTTCTGACATTTTTTCTTTTGGTGTTGTTTCTGTATCTCGAGTTGATTTTCTTCACATCTTTATAAACGAGACCGATATTCCTGCTGTTTGTTTAAGGCGTGCACCTGCGTGTGTAGCCAAGACCCTTTCGTGGCAATAAACTTATCGTGGCAATAAACTACTACCCACGTATCAGCGCGTTTACTGACGTATCTCGCACAGGTCCGCCATGACCTCGTAAGTTCAAAGTGCAGGTGCGCGTGTTTACAGTCGACTATGCAGACGCCTTATACACCGAACGCCTCAGAACCTCAATACAGTCTGCAAAACGATGACAGCTCTTTTATTCCCAGTGTCGTTACCAGAGGCACGAAGGCCGTGGTGGCTTACTTCCCGTGGAATGACCCTAGGAACGTCATCCCCTACAGCGCCTACCTGCTGGTGGAGCACGTCTGTTTGTGCTGGCTGCACCACGCCATCGCGCTGGTCGGCGTGCCCACCAACCTCATCAGCTGTTTGGTGTTCTACAAACAAGGGCTGCGAGACCGCATGGTCCTCTGCCTCTTCTGTCTCGCCATCGTTGACCTGCTCTTCGTGATTATCTTCTACACCCTCGGTACGTACTGCATCGTAGGCTACTTCCGGCCTGAAATCCAGGAATGGTGGAAGTGGAGCATCAGATGTTACGTCACTGGGGTGTACCGGGCTTTTCTGTTTTCTTCCGGTTGTCTCACCATGGTTATTGCTGTAGAACGCTGCATTTGCGTGCTGTATCCGATGAAAGCGGGGAACTTGATAAAAACTAGAACCATGGCAGTGCTAATCGGCTTCGTCCTGGTAACTTTCCAACTTCTGTGTCTCCTTGTACCCTCTCAAACTCATCGTAACTTCAGTTAAGAATCCGTTGAGCAACAGCACGGAGTACAAGCTCTCTGTATCTGAGCTCTACCTTAACAACAGGCAAGCGTTCGACGTCATGGAGAACACGGTGATAATGACAGTCATTCCTTTCACCATTTACATTGTTGTAGTTCTCTCAACTACTGTCACTGTTGTTCAATTGAAGCGAGCCGTGGAGTGGAGGAAGATATCCAGCAACAACAGCAGCAACAACAGCAGCACTACAAGCCAGCTGCTGCTGGTGAAGATGCTCGTGGCCGTCTCGTGCATCTATATCCTGCTGACGTCACCCAACGTGGCCCTGGGTGTCACGCGATCTGTGGTGGCCGAGTTCGCCGTGGACCACAGTAATTCCAATATTTTCCTGGCTACTCATATGGTGTACCTGGAGCTGAGCATGCTCAACAGCTCCATTAATTTTTTGTCTACATCACGCAGTCCTCGCGTTTCAGGAAGATCTTTAGCACCATGATGAGCCTACGTGTCTCCGAGAAAAGCTCGGGGGATCCATCGATCTACAAAAATTCCGCGTGTGTCGCTGAACACTTCCATAGGCGGGCTTTGATGTAGGCCTACTTTGTGATAATTTGATTGCTTCGTTAAAATTCAACGATTTTAGACGACGCGAGGAAAAGTAACGTGATGGATGTATTGGGCGAAGAACATTTAACAAAAGATCGCATTATAAACTAATGTTGGTACGATCGCCAAATGATCAGCATTTTGAAATAGTAGTAAACTCGAACATTCGGAAGTGACTTTCTTCTTCTTCTTGTTCATAATCGCCCCCAGTGGAGCATAGTGCCGCAACTAAACCCCGCCATCGGACCCGGTTCTAGGCGTCCCTTTCCAGTTGGGACCATGTCATGCCAGCTGCTTCCGCCTCGTTGGTGATGGTGTTTGTCACACGCCATGTCTCAGATCCATATAGAAGGACTGACTTTACATTGCGTTGAGGATGCGGATCTTGGTGTGTAGACCCACATTACCTCCGTCTTCTTCATGTTGACGGTCAGGCCAGTCATCGCTGCTTCTTCTGAGAGCCGAGTGAGCTTTCTCTGTGCATGTTGTTGCTTGTGGGAAAACAGGGTGATGTCATCCGCAAAGTCGAGATCCTCAAGTTGCCTGGCGAAGGTCCACTGAACGCCCGTGTTGCTGTTAGAGGTTGTTCTTCTCATGATACAGTCCATGACGATCAGAAAGATTGTCGGCGAGAGCATACAACCTTGCCTCACTGCTAAGAGGTCAGTCAGCTTTCCGTTGTGTATCACCTGGCATGTCGAGTCCTCATACACCTGCTGGATGATGGCAATGAGCTTTGGTGGAAATCCGTAGTACTGCATCAGCCTCCAGATGGTTTCCCTGTCTACAGAGTCAAATGCCTTCTCAAAATCCACAAAAGTTATGTAGAGTGGCGAACTGTTCAATAATATTCGTAGTGTAACGATATGGTCTGTGCATGATTTACTTTGCCGAAAGCCTGCATGTTCTTGTCTCAGTCTCTTGTCTAGTGCATTCTTCAGCCTCTCCAGGATGATTCTGGTCAGCACCTTACTAGGAATAGACAATAGTGTAACCCCACGCCTATTGCTGCACTGTCAGGTCGCCTTTTGGGTAGCTTTACTAGATAGCCAAGCTTCCAGTCTGCTGGAACATGCTCTAAACATGCAGAACTCTGTGAGCAGCTCACCATTTTCATTGCAGTTGCCCACACCGTGCTTTCCCATTATATGTCCTTTGTCTGTGTTGTCATTTCCAGTTCTGGCATTCATGTCGCCCATTATGATCTTTAGGTCTCGTATTGGAGTACGATCAACCAGTGCTTGTAGGGAGTTGTAAAAGTCTTCCTTTTCCTTTTCTTTAGCTGCGTTGGTAGGTGCATAGCACTGGATGATGGTGATCTTTCTTCCTTTGGAGTTGAACCTTGCTGACATGAGTTGTGGGGAAACTGGTTCCCATGTTATTAGTGCTCTTGCAGCCTCTGGCGTCATAGACCCTTCCGACAAGGGATTTCCCGTCCAGGCTTTTGTTGTTTGTGATGTGTTTGCGGTTTCTGTAGCATTTTTGTTACAAGGTGGGGTTGCTAGCCCCATGCCCAACCCTCCTCCTTCATCCGGACTTGGGACCGGAGGTTACCCGTGGGGTTTCCAGGCGAAGTTGGAAATGACTGTCAGTGACCATCAAATAAAAGCTTTGATACTCGATCGGAGACATTTATTAACAATTCCTATCTAATGAAAGGACTAATCTTGCTTGTTACTTATGATTTAATACCCCACCTGCAGCAGTCTCTGTGTAGAAAGAAAAGGGCAGAATCTAGTCTACAAGTTAAGCGATGGTGGCAGTGACAGAGTTTGGAAATGGGAATAAAAAGTAATAGAATAGAATGTGGGATGCAGAGGGGGAGCCGATGGGAAGGACAAATAGTTATAGAGTCAGAGATGGGAAAGTCGCGCACCAGAAAAGGCTGTGGTTCTTCCATACACATGGAAGATCCATTCAAACTCTCCTGTTGGCTGTTGCCTTAGCAACGTAAGCGTATCTAGGTACATTTCTGATATCATAGCTTTGTTTTAACCCCGTTTTGTTTATAGCGATTGAACCTTCGTAGCAGAGGGGAATTATTCCTTCAGATTGTGCGAAGTAGTACGCTGTACTGTCCTCAGTCCAATAATTTAAAAATGTCAGTCAGGCACAGCTTTAAGACAAGCGATCCATCCGCATGAATGTGTAGGTCTAATGCATAATAAGCAAGTAGATAAAATTAATGGTGAACCTCACCCCACTAACTATAGCTCACAAATAGTATTTCACGAGGTTTTTCAGACCTGACAGTGAGTTAAAAGCTCGGAAGACACGGCGTAAAGATTACAAATGATGCAAAGCCATTTATCCCTTTTCGAGCAGCTGAAGAATTGTTCACTTTTTATAATGTTTTAACAGCTTCTGTTGCTGCTTAGTGCAAGCCGAAGGATGTCTTTTGAAACGGCAGTTTTGGCCGAACAATTGTTTGCGCATGAATTTATATGTTGCGCAAACTCATTTGTCATCTGATCAGATTGGGGATAAATTTCGTATTGAACTATAATGGATCAAGGGCATGTTCCTGTGTATCGCAGTACGCATTCATCCCTCATACCTGCGATAGGCACGCTCCTGATGTGGGTACACACCTCGTGGTACACAGGGCAGAGATAATCGGGTTGATCTACCTGTAAACGAATTACAGGTATGGTTGCGACTGATAACCAGGTAACAAAACGCAATATTGCTTTACATTTCAGGGACTATAAACACTGTACAGTGTTGCTATGCCTGTCTTTTAAGAGACATTTGTGTTTCTTTATCTCTAGAAATGCGTTTCGGGACAACCAGTTTTTCCAGGATTTGTTTCGTATGGAGTCTACAACTTACGGCGATGTAAAAAAAAAAAAAACAAAACAAAAAAACTCTCGGGCAAGCCTATACTATTGTATATGTTTGTTTCTGTATTTCTCATAAGGAAAAAAAAAGAAACAAAGTAATAGATGACGATTTTATTGGCTCGATCGAACGTTAAAAAGATTATATTTCCCATTAAATGGCAGACATTATTTTTTATTGCATCTGCAGGTTCTTTTTAGCGGGAAGAAAGGGCAATTTTAGTAAAGCTACAGATAAACTTAAAGTATTATATATTTTGTCTTAAATATGTTGTGACATTTTAAGTGTTTTGTCAATGTACAATGTTTGTTTCATAATATAAATAATTCTGTTTTATTATTTAAATTTGTAATACTTAGCATCTTCAGCCTCATGTGTAGTCTAAAGTGAAATGCTTAGCGATTGTTATATAATAATCTTTATTCTCGTTGAATTAACAGTTTCAATTTAGCAAAAATGAGCGCGTGTATTGAATTGAGACTTTTTCAGAAACCTGTGCCCAGTTGTGTGACAGGGGACAAGCGACTTGACAACAAAGGAATTTGCTATGAAATCTTCGATTATGGATGAAGAAAAATAAGTACACGCTTTATTCGATAGATGACGAGTGAATGTGTTAACATAGCCAGGAATGGACTTGAAGAACATGTAAATTATGAGTATCTCTAGAACCTGTTGGGTAAACCTGGATCTTGTTGTTGCCTTAACGATGCTAACAGTATTGCGAGTAGCGGTACTATAATTGACGAGGCCATCCGAGGTACGGTTATTAAAAGTTGAGTGGATGCTCTTCTCTAGCGCAACACTTTTACATCATGGATTTTAAAAAAATAGTTGTGTGTGTTGGGACGGGGGTTATTTATGTGAAGTGTGGAAATATGCGCTAATACATAAAGCAGAGTTTACCTCTTTAATTAAAGACTGTCTTGCCTATTTTCACGAAAGGTTTCATCTGATTTCATCGAAAAGTCGCTGTTCAGACTGTGACGTTGATAAGGCCATGGAGCTTACAAGTAGTGACTGTTCCTTTAGAGAAATCGAGACTGCGCTTTAATGTGATCTGACTCAATAAGAAATGTATGGTTATAAGCTCTTGCAACGGGAAAGTAACAAACTGGAGAGATACACAAGGTCATTTCCTTTAGAAGGCTACGTAAAACTGTCATATTAGTAACTGTCACTGATTATAAAGGCCCTCAGTACTATGAGCTTTTACGAACAGATTAAGAGCTCTGAACTCTGAACGCATGCAGAGTTCCAGAGTTGATCGCTAGACTAGTTCTTAAAATATATAGAAATACACAGGGAAAATAAATAAAATTGCTACGGCCAGAAGAAAGAGAGGTATTAAAATAGAGGAAAAGAACAGCAAATCCCAGGCCAAAACGACTCGCAGTAGGTGACAGAGGAACGGCACGACTGCGAAAAGATTTGACAGATCATGAGATGGTCAACGGACGGACAAAAATAATGGTATAATGTGGAAAGGAAAAACATGATAGGTTTACAACGACTGGACCACATGACAATCACAACGAATACCAACAGCTGACCATAAAGGACTATAGACAGAACATAGCTCGCAAGTCAAAGGACTGTGAAACAACAGAAGATGGCTGACAAAGCGAAAGAGTGTCAACGGAGAAATAGGAATGAAAGGTAAAGAACAAAGTCGAATTACTTGACGAAATACTGACAAAGTCGAACACACCCCTACTTGGCGAGATACGGACAAATGACTTCATCTGGCAGGCAGAGGTCAGAAACGACAGAACGATGACCGACATTCCACGAGAGCCAGACGACAGACAATCACATCCGACTTGGTTTGCCAGGCGCTGAACTACCGATCTGCCCAGCGTCGATCGCGTTCTAGATAGGGACAAACCTTTATTCTAAAACTGTTTTGAATAAAATTTCGGTTATCAAAAAAAAAAAAAAAAAACAAAAAAAAAAACAAAAAAAAAAAAAAAACAAACAAACCAACAAACAAAAAAAGATAAACTGACCTCTAAAACTCGGTCGACGTTTGGAAGATTTCGCATGCCCACACCACAAGAGGAAGAGGGTTTCACAGCAGAATTTGATCTGCATGGAACTTTCAGTAGAAGAGCCACATGAGACAGCTAGGAATGGGGAAACGAACCCCTGTGACTCGAGGCAGAAGGCTGGCAAACCACCGCAAGACAAATCACACAGACTCATTAGACGGCTAGTGATAGGAAAGAACTCTACACTATAAGCAAAATAAAAGGGCAGCGAAACATATTAACGACAGCTTTAATTTAGGGGGATGGTATGGCAATCGTGCTTTCAGATTCTATCGTTGGACTGACTTCATAGTTCGGCACGACGGCCCTGCACACACAATCTCAGTATCATATTCTTTTCATGAATGTTACTGACGCTAAAAAATATTATGGGAAATTTGTAAACGACTGGGAGTGAGAGATGTCAGCCACAATTACATGTTTTGACATAATTTTGTTAAAAACTGTTGTACTGATCTCTATTTCAACATATTTTTTTAAATGTTATCGAATGTATTATAATAGTGTGGTTTGCCAAATACCTTAATTTATATTTTGCAGACAATTGATGTTTTGAGCAATTAAAGTTATAGTTGTGGTGTAAATGTTTTACAGGTTTATTTGAAAGCTTTGAACAGTTTCCACTTGGTTGGAAGGGGACGACAAACTCACTCATCTCTATTTCACAGGTTTTGCTTTATTTTTAAGCTAATGATTTTTGTTACATAAATAAAATATTATACGTCATTCATTTTTTCCGTTTTTGATTAGTTTGAGAAGTCACGTAGTTGTCTTATTCACAGAAAACACTGCTGTACTCAACCGAGGGACTGAACATTACAAAGTCCTGTACAACTTCCAGCTGAAAACAGTAAAAACGACCAGTAAAACCAGCAAACATGCAGACCTACCAGTCCAATGGAGAGGTCATAAGAGCTGTAAGCAGTCTGAAGGGAGGAAAGTCACTTGACTCTTACAAAGTCACAGCAGGGCTGCTCAAGCAAACAATGGACGCTGTCACTACTCACACTCCATCCCAAAAAAAGAGAAGAAAAAAAAGAAAAGGGAAAACAATATCAGAAATGACAAAAAAAAGCCCAATCAGTCACTCAAGCAAAGGCATGTCTGTGTTGTGTTTTAATTTCTCCTGCCATATTTCTCTGAGATTGTCCTTCAAAATCACGTACAATTTAAATGTAGGTATGTGTTCAAGGTGCCTCAGAGGAAGGTCTACGCTGCTGTGGCCAGACAAAGAACTGGCCTATGAACGTGAAGGAGTAGACTGGTCGTCCTGTACAGGACCTGCTCCCATCGCCCAAGACAGACATGTGGTGGGCCTTGTCACCTGCTGCATCTGTCCAGTCAAGGTGACCGATGAATGATCTGATAGTTTTGCAAAAGATGTTCCATAATGTTTTCAACCATCTCGTCAGTGGCAAGTTCAATCGTCATTTAGGATTGCCACCTAGCACAAAGTGAACAAGTGGAGAGAGAGAGAGAAAAAAAAAAGAATAGCGACAGGCCAGTGCACAATTAAACAAAATAAATTTTAAAATGCAAAATTAACAAACCTTTCAGTCATTTTATTTTACACATACATACATGAGAAGGAACAGTTATTCCATTTGCAGGAAATATTACAGTCTTCATGTTTCAAAATCCTATCAATCATATAAGCAGAGTAAAAACTGATTAAAATGTTCTTTGAAGACTTTAGCAAAACACCTAGCAGGAAACTGCTTCCAAAGGACCAAAAGAGTTACAAGTGTAAAACTATGATGAAATTCCAGAATATCGATAGCTACCCTTCTTCCACGAATTTCCACATTACAAAGGCAAAGCCAATTTATCGGTCTTCTGTAACACTCCTGAGCATGTAGCAGCTGACAAGCACCAAAGTGTCTTTCAACATATACTTTCAAGGTTCTGATAAAAAAGAAATTGCAAATGAGCCAGTCAAACAAAATACCCTCTTACACTTGTGGGATACACATCTAGAGGATTTACCAGCTGTTTAGCCTGCAATATACAAATACAAGCTATAGTCATAAGAGGCAAACTAGATTTCAATACAAGGATACTTAAAAAGAGAATGAAGCTAAATATGTAACAGAAGACAGAATCCTGAGAATTCTACAACTGCTTACTGAATCACTCCCACTCAAGTAACTGGACCATTCATTTCTATACATGTCCTTTCTTCCCATCTTATGACATCATGCATGAAACTTTGTGGAAATCACATATGGGCATATTGTAAGGAAAAAAATTTAGTTTTAATTAACATTCAACCAGAATTAGATAAAAATTCGCCCAAGAAGGGAGTGCTTGGCTTGCTATCTACAAAGGCCATGTCACAGAACAGCTTCTTTTTGTTTTGCAGTGTCTTCCACCACTGTTTTACCACACGAAAGCAGTTATCTAAAAAAATCAAAATTAATGGAATTCTCAAAATTACACTGCATTCGACAAGACATACTTTCTGCCCATTCTCCATTAGTACAGTTTCAGACAAAGAAAACAATAAGCTGAGCTTACATTTTCTATTAGATTTCAAAATCTTGCTGTTTTTTCCATCACGATTTAGAAAATGATGACAGTCCTTCTCCCACAGACTCTCCATAAAGCAGGCAAACATGAGAATTTGCATCTAAAACTCTACAAACCTTGTCAAACCACCTAACATACAAATGAAGCTAACAGTGACTAAGCAAAGAGAATATAATGTTAGAAACCAGTCACAAAGGTCAGCCAGGAAGAATCTACATGAGCACCAGAACAAAATTAAAACTTAATTAGTCCAATGTAATGAACTCCAGTTTCTGCAAGAGTATATTACATGTGGAAAGCAACTATTCTTGGAAAATATCTTTACTAATATTTATTCTAGACTTCTATTACAACTTGATCTCATTTAGCTCATTTAAAACAGACCCAAAAGGAAAAAGAAACTTAATCATGGGTCCAAAATTTACTTAGCCGTATGGCTGATTAACAATCCAAGCTGTATCATAATCACAGTTAGGCTTCCAGAATAAGAGAAGCAATTTTAAAAGGTTTTTTTTATTTCACACCTACAGTAATAACTTTAAAGCCTTCTGTTAGAAATGCATGTCACATGTGTTTCAGTAGTACAAAATGATACACACCAAAGGTGTACACAATTCAAGGTTCAACTCTGACAGGAAATCATTTTACAAAAACAGCAGTCGCACAGTAGTAATATTCAAACTTCAGAAAATAAAAACAGTTCTGCAGCTGTCCAAACAGTCTATCAAAGTCAAAAGAATGTAAGAAATTGTCTGAAATCTGTGGCAGGCATCTCCAGCCATACAAACTCAACTCTCAGGAACAAGTTATGTTGGCTGCAGACAGGATGCATGCTGGTTCTGTAAGGCCTGGTGTGTGCTCTCTCACCCCCATGAGATATGGTACCCAAAGTTAACAGCCATGCTTGTGGCATGTTTTGAAAGTAGTTGTCATATTCAAAGGCTAGTGCTCAAGCCATTGTGCCAAAGACAGGATTGTGGCGACATATACTAGGCCCATGCTCATCATAATCTGCTTTGGTATGGCACACTTGATAGAACTCCGGCTGCAGAAAAGCAAAAGAAAACACATCACAATGAAATAAAACACTCAGTAAATGATTATTATTAAACACATCTGGAAAATGCAAAAAAGAATACTGCTATCTCTGCAACTAGATGTAAAACTAAAAGACATAAAATAATATAATGCCTCAGAGCAAATTGCAAAGGACAGCAAGTACAATATTATCTGCTTACAGACCCTGACAGACTTTTAGTGCTCAATCACAATTTATGTTATAAAGCTGTCACAAGAAATATGTCTGGTGAAACACCAACCGTAGATGCTAACATGCTGCCACCAAACCATACAGCGTATCTCTGCATATGGTGGGTGACAACTGCCACGTCAATGGGCTTGGGCTGAAAAAAAATATTTATTAATATTAAATTCTCTTGCTTGCTTCCAGTCTGTTGTTTTCAATGCAGTATACCATCGGTTACATCATATGTTAACAGTAGTATAACAAATAGGGGAAACTGTTAAGGGAAAAAATTCTGATTTTAAGCTTTAAAACATCCCTCTCCCTTTCTTTATATGAATATATAGGATAAAAAGCAAGCTTTAGAAAGACATAAAATTAATCCAATTATGATGCTCTTCTCATGACATCTTTTACCAATTACAATTTCTCTGCATATATGAAAACCTGCAGATTTTTTTTCCATGAGAAACTGACAACCCCACCTTGATACGGCCACCACTGAGGTCTTCGCTGACTTTTAATCGTGCATCCACAACCCGTTTGACGTCTCGCTGAATTTTGCGTCCAAAATCCCGGAACATAGTTGAACCTCCCGAGAGAACAATATTCTGGCAGAAAAAAAGTGATAAAGTCATAACCAATAAAATGACCTTCTGATCATCCATCAGTTTGAGCCATTCAGACAGACCGTCATCTTCTGACACTGCCGACTGTACATACATATGTACCACCTGGGGCACTTACATACTTGATAATTGTCCATGTGAGATGGACCTACAGAGCCTCTAAGAATGTCCTGCAGTTTTACCCACTACACAAACAAGCACAGAGAAAGCTGTGGCCACATTAGTGGGAAAACTCTGGGACATCAGAGCAGACATGGAAAAAAACTGCCTACTTCATAACTGCTGAAAATTTAGAAGTCTGACAGTTATGCTCTAGGGAAGGACAAAAAAAAAAAAAAAGCCATTCACAAACTAAAAATCTGCTTTATGAGAAACAAACCTTTTCTTTCTTGTTACAAGCCAGCTTTCAGCAACAATAATAACAACAACAGACATACACTAAGATTTTGAAACCAAAATCTAAAACAGCCATTCAGACATGCCTTAGTTAAATAGTTAAATCCACACTATGAAGTCTTTATAAACACACTGTTTTACTACATATGATTCTCATAAATCAATACCATACTACCTTATAGAGTCCTCGGCGCACATCAATAGGACAATTCTGGATTACCTCATCAACAACTTCAGAGATGGGCATTGTAAAATCAGGATTGGAGAACTGTCACATATCCAAATACATATGCATGCAAGCATGGGTGTATACAGTTGTAGACAATCGTATTAATTTAGCTATTTCACAGAGCAATATTTTAAAACTGCAAAAGACATGGGTACAACTACTTGGTGTGCATAGCATATCTAATAATAAATTCATGTCTACAAATGCATCACTATCATCATTGTGCGCTACAATATATACATTATAGTCTGTTCTACTAAATATTAAAACTACCAATAACACTTGAATTTTGAATGAGTTCCAAATATTTGCATATTTATTTCTGATTGTTATAGTTGCAGAATAAATACAATACTATTTTAGATATCTGCTCAAAACCTGTAGATATCTACCTCTGGATGGAAAAAGATTTCTGGTCCCAGAAAACGCTCATAGCCAACATCCACATTGAAGGGCTGTTTGGTTATGGCATTCACACTTTCATATTTCTTCAACCATTTTGATGGGTCTGAATCATACTTCGCAAATTCCTTGGCAATATCCGGGCACACATAGCTGAATCGCTCCTGTTGACAACATAATAACATTCTCACTTTTAAAAATATAGACTCTGCTAGCAGTTCAGACTTAAATGTAAGATTGGATACCTTTAAATCATACACTTAACAGAATGCATGTTAAAGAAGTAAAATATGTTGATAGGTAATGTAATACAAGTTATGTAATTTAATTCAAAATATACCTTTTCTACATGTATTTATCTCTATATTTTTTGTGAAAATGTCTAAATGTGGAGGAAGAAAAGTACACTCATTCATACTTAAAATTTATAAGCAAAAATTATTTTCATGACCATTCAGACCTTGATGGCTTTTGCAGTTTCCAAAGACTGTTCAGGTGGTATGCCCACTTCACGCTCTCTTAGGAGCTGCTGGATGAAGTATGTAATGTCACGGCCAGCAATAGGAATGTGCTTTATACAGCTGCCAATAACATAGCCTTCAGCCTGCAAAATAAATACAAGCAGAAGCTATAGTTTCAGTACAATATGACAGCAAGACATAATCCTGTGAGACCATTTTCCCCTAACCTTCTCCCTCCTCTTTAAATATTCCTGTGTTCACAAGCTGTTTAGATCACTCAATGACTACATTTAACAATCACTGCAAGCAAACTGAGGACTTGAAAGAGTTTATATGCATGTTATTTGAAAACTTTTAAAAATTGTTTTCCCTCTTCACAGCAACAGATCTCTAAATCCAGTAAAGCATGCCTATCAACTCTTTCCTAGCATTTTTCATCTGCAGAATTTTTTTTTTTCACGAACCACTTCCTGTTATGCACTCTGTAAAGCAAACAGGGTAGTGTCACAAAATACATTGTATTTTAACAGGAGTAAATACTGGAACACATAGCTATGTGTGAGTACACTCCGGTTCTAAGCAATGGATTGCTTTGCTTTTTCATCCATATGAAATCCACCAAAATCAGGTCATAACTGAGACGGGTTGTAGCAGAGATATTGACCAGCTGGCTTTCGCATCTTCAAATACTTATAAATGCTAGTTAATTTTTTTAAATATTGCCTTATCACAAGACTTTTCTTTGTTGTTTTCGCTTTGCTTGGTCATGCTCAGTTATTCTGTCACAGGATTGAAGATTTATGTGATTTACAAGGGAACTAACTCTTCAGGTAAGAGCAATCAAGACATTTGTAGTGGTAAAGATGCTCCCTTAAAAATACACATCTTTTTAAAGATGATTTCCACAAATAAGTTGCAATACAACAAAACCTACATAAATCTTTTTTAATTAACACATAATGTATGCAAAAAGATGTTAATGACAATCAACTGACGTGCTGGTAAACAAAAAGACAACAATGAGCAGAAGAGTTGGGGGTATTTCGACTCAAAACTATATCACTCAGTTTTATCAGCCTCCTGCCTGAGTCAAATAAACACTGCCATGGCCATATTGTTCCATGTATGATTACACTGTCCCAACATCAAAAGTGAAATCAACCCAGACTAAATACCAAGCAATAAAAAAACCTGTTTGAAGTTAACTGAACATTTGTATATCCATTCAATACAAACCTTCAAATTAAAATAAATGATAACTAAGCTTTTTTAAAAAAAAAGAAACTGATTTAAGGGGAAAAAAAATCATGTTGATGCACCTTGTAAGATTTGTTATCTGTATGTGTATTTCCTTTTGAAGAGTATGATGGTGGCTAAATTTGTTCAAATGCACAACTTTTCTTTTGATATTTGACATTAATAGCTACCTGTGATTTGTGTTTTGGTTCTAGGTGGATTCAACTTTTGGTGTTGGGATGATATAGTCTTACTAGGGATTTTATAGTCATGGCGGTGTCGATTCAAGTTAAGGATGGTCAGTATGGCTTGTGCGATGCAGTTTTGGGTCAAAATGACTGGTGACCCAATAAGCAAGCAGTCTCTACAAAAACAGTCTATTTTAAAATATATTTAACTTTTTTCCAACACATGACTTTGCAATAAAGTTGTAATAGAGTACTCTCCGCTCCATGGTAAATCCCATAGGGAAGGTAATTGTAACAAAGATGATGGCTAGATTGTGAAACACAATCATGAAAGTTTTGTGGGTTATATCTAAGAGAAGGAGGGGGGTTCCAATATGTAAGGTCTTAATGAGAAGGCTTTACTGTATCTGGCCAATTTGCTGCCTTACCACAGGTATGACATGAGTAACACCATCGCCCGAATCAATGACTGTGCCTGTTAATGTGCGTTCTCCAACTTGCCGTGATGTCCAGGAGGCAGCCAGTGCTAAGACAGCCTGTGGACAAAGTAGCATTTCAACAACAATAATGAACGATAAAAGCTGGTATAAAAAAATAGTGAATGTTCAGTACTAAAATGCAAAAATCTTTTTGAAATGCCACTTTGCTGCATTCAATTTATAATGAATTAATTAAGGTCATCTAGAAAATTTAGTCTACATACCTGCACAGCAATGTAGAGGCCAGGAACATTAAATGACTCAAACATTATTTCTGCTGTATATTCTCTATTCTCAGGTGTATTAAGTGGTGGCTCTGTCTGAAAAATAATTTCAAGTTTCTTTGTTTTAATCAACTTTTAATTGACTAAAATTACAATTTTAACACCCAGTCTCCATTCTCTCTTATCCCCCTTTTTCCAGATTTCCCTAGCACACAATCACTGAAAAGAGTAAAGGGATGATGAAAAAACCACTAATATATGTAACGAGAAAAGGTTTGTAAACTATTTCACATGGATGATCAGGGTGGGTTCTATTTTCTACACAAATTCCTGCAGGTCTTTCATATAAAATATAAAGTTTAATGATAGAGTGAAATTTTTACCAATAGAAAGTAATGGTCCTCTGGCTCTGCCCGAAGATATTTAAAGATGACTTGTTCATAGAAACGCTCCATGAGATCCCAGTCTTCAATTATGCCATGCCGAATTGGCCACTACACATAAAAATAATGATTACCATCTCTTTACAATGCATAATTTAAGAACTTAAGAAATATTGGTTCTAGAGACTACATTATGAATTCAAGACTTCTTACAATTTGGAAACACAAATGTGAAACTAAGATATATGTCTCGTATATGCATTACTTTAGTTAGGACACTGATTTACTCATTGGCATAGGAAAAGATCCTATTTTGTATCCTCATGAACACATAATGCAATATTAACTGTACACAACAAATTCAAAGTAGTGATATTACCTTCACTGCATAAGATGGTGCATTAAGAGCTTCATCTCCTATATAAAAATCCAAGTCTTCCACTCCTTTTCCAAGACGCCTAAGGGCCTGATCACCCACACTGGCTGTTTCCTTAATAGCAATAGCTGATGGCAAGATAAATTGTGGTTCTGTGTTGCCAGCATATCCCATCTTTGTGTACCTAATGTAAACACCAATGGAAAACTGATTTCTCTTAAAATGTCAATGCAGAAAGATTATGCCAGTGTATTTACATAAGCGTGATGATGCATGCACGTATGCACACACCTACCCACCCAAACACCTGTAAAATCTTGATAATAAGTAAACAGTATGTCTTATGTATTTTTCTTGCTGCATACTATCAATCTCAACCATGCAATAACTTTGGCTATTTTCCTATTATCTAATTACATGCTACATCTAAATAATGACTATGTCGGATGTTCCATTTAATTCCTTGTTGGTGTGTGACTGCAAGGACTACAAAAGCTAGCAGCATTTTAAGGGCAACTATTATTTTTAATTACTGTGGACGTTATCACAATGGCTGTATCACAGTATTCGGTATAAACTGCAATATCTTGAAAAAAGGTTATAAGTTTCTATTTGACAGAAATCTCTGCATAAAACAAATGCTCTTCAACAAGATGCACAACAAGGAAGTGGCTGACCCCATGACGGAAGATTTTACTTCCGGCGAAAACTTGACAAGAACGTCTGCAGGCATCCTTAAAACATTTTCTTAAAACTTGCACACTGTGAAATGCTTAAGCATTTGACGAATAATAATAATTGTTTGTTTAACCGCAGTAAAATGTTATTTTAATGTCATCTTAAAGCTACGTTTTTAACAGTAAAGACTCATCTGGGTCGCTGGAGTAGAACCAGAGGAACACACCCCTTAATCTGTCACACTAAATTCTTGCCTGTGTAAGGTACTACAAAAAAGTTTAAAAACAAACCCGGTTCCAGTATCTACAACCACTGCAGGCAGTCGGTTCGCCATTGTTTCGAATAGCTCCGCTCAAGAAGAAGATTGTAAAATTCAATTGCTGCCGCAGCTGCAGCTGCACACAAACCGAACGCCGGTGACAAACACGGGGCCTAGAGGAAGTCACCCCAATCCTAGAAGTACACATTCTCAAATAAAAAGAAATTCGACCCTTTAGTTTAATTTTAAATATTACAGTTATAGACAATATTATTATCTTATTTATTGATAAAATATTTAATTATTCGTATGAGTTACAGACTAACGTGTTTCTTATTTAAAGCTCTGAGCTTTCCCTTGAAACTAGGGTAAGTGACTCACGCAAGGGAAGCAAGTCTACAATTTAGTCCGCTAACTGTTATTTCCCTTGACTAAGGATTTGTCAGTCATCATCCACCTTGCCTTTTTTAGAAGCGAGGAGGACAGCTCACGACACACGTACTTCTGCTCTAGCGTCTCCTGAGGTCAATATCTATTAAATAAAACGCATATCTCAAGCATCTTTAACCGCTCCAAAGATCTGAAGGCAACTAGGCTACGGAAGTATGTGAATTTTGTGTCAAGTCAGGTAACGCCCATTCACGGAATGGCACAGTATCTTCGAATATATAAAATTATCTGATTACACATCTTCATGGTAATTCAAAAACCTGCATTCTTTTTTAATTTTGACATACTGATAACCATTAGTTATAGATAATTATTAGTTTTAGTTTTTCCCTTCCCCTATATTAGAGGGCAACAATAAAATAGTTACACATCTAATTGTATCATCAGAAAAAAAACTTGTTCTCATTTCTTTATTGGACTATAAACCCAGACCTGCATTTTTAGCCGTGAACAGTAAGTTATACAAACCAGAGATATATAGCATAATAATAGTAATCCGATATATATATTATATTTTGTAATTGTGTGCATCTTGCTGCCAGGCATTAACAAGAGAACCGTGGAAAATGCTCCACGATTCCAAAAGGGAGCATTCACACTCCATATTCCACCTATGATATTTTACACTGAAGCGCTCATATAACAGATCGACATAATTTAGTGCCCACATTCACTACAAAGTAAACCCAAACGATCTCACGCACACACGCACATACGTGCACATCCTAGTCAAGTCTTGTTTAGTAGTGCTATAGACAAAAGGAATGAAACTTCTCTTTGCCCAGCCAGTTGAGAATCTGATGAGCACACTGTCCGTATTGAAGTTGCTGGCTAACACATAATCCATAAACGAGTATCCCCGAATAAATGAATGATAAATCTGATACCAGTCTCTCAATCAAGTATTAAAAAAATATTTTTAAACAATTTGAGCAAGGGTCGCCGGCGTTGCCTGGGTGATGTCTAGTTTCCTGCCAGGGTATCAGTGCTCAGTGGGCACGCGGGGGACGGTCATGCTGCTAATCGTCTCCAAGGAAAATCGAGATAAACTTTATAAAGGGCCGCGAGCAGCCATATACCTCCTACACCTACTTTTCCCGTCCCACCTCCTCATATCTACTTTTTTAAACTGGATCAAGCATGGTCGACTCTTCTTTGCCATTATCGGTCACAGTATTAACAACAGTTTAACGTTTTGTGTTTTTAGCCATATTCCTGGAAAGCGCACTGAGACGGGGGAAAATGTGCTAAATAAATGCATTTCTTCTTATTATTAGTCTTGGTGTTATTGAAAATCAAGGGACACAGAGATCTCCTTTCATTTATTATGGTGGCTGCAAGCCCAGGGGAGCTCTTTAACCTTAAGCAGTAAAAACCACTGTGTACATTATTGCATGGACATGACATTCAACAGACTAACGAGGTGGCACAAAATATATAAGCTAGCAAACCAAGAACTATTTACACGACGAGAAAGCGATAAAAGAGACTAAAGAAACAACGTAAATAGGGACACTATTAAGCAAGTGAAAAAATTTATCTCTACTTTTAGATTTATTATTTATTGATTTCTTTAATTTCTTAAAGGCATTAGGCTGACCAACAAAATATTCTGGAAAAACTTGTGATCAGCAGTTAGCAATGAGTAAGGACATTCATTCCGTGACTAAATGAAATTTTACAGTTTCATGTTTTGAACCTATTTGCAGCTGAGTCCTAGTGAGATCGTAGAGGCAGTGAGTGATGAAAGCCTAGCTAAATGCTGAAAACAAAGTGATTTTTTTCCAGCTTTTCTTACTTTCATATTCCTCCTCCCTGAAGCTTGGGTGAGAAAAATTGAATTCATAGATAAGAGAACGCGTGCATTTACTTGGCCCTGCACTGAGAGCCCAATTTACGACTTGACCACTTCTTTTCTGAGACCCGTTACTGTTCAGTCTTGCAAACCTGACAGCCGCAAGATGTCGCCGGAATAGCGTTGCGGCGAAGGTGAAAGGTCAAGATGTCAAGGTGGTTTGCTCCTTATAGAGAGTTCGGCTTTTGAGAGAAAAAGCGCGGCTGGAGGACTCTGGGCTCATAATTGGGCCTCGCGAGGGCCGTTACTAAATTATCGCTGCCACTTTCCTTTCGATCTTTCTCATAAATGTCTCTCGGTGACTGGCCTCGGGCTGAAAGGTCCTCGACGTTTCTCGCCAAGTCGGGTTTCAAAAAGGTTTGAGAAAGGGGACTTGACCAACTCACAACTCAGAGAAATATTAGGTAGAAGTAAATAACTGATATCTGTGCACCTGTCGTTGCTGCTCCATCATCAGCAATGACTGATACTGCCACAGCTTCGTACGTTGTCTATTCACACTTCCCTTGTCCTCTCACTGGCTCGGCTGCTGCTTCAGCTACAGAATGCTGCTTATTACATCCACCACCATTGTGTGCTTTCTATATTTCTGAAGGATGTGTTTACGACTGACTAATATGGGAGTTCGGAAGCAGAGAGGTAGGGTGGGGTGGGGGTTATGAAGCATCCAAATGTGATAATCTCAAAGAGAAACCGCTGTCACCAGCTGCAAATCAAAGCAAGTGACAGAGTATTCCATTCGGATTTTCTGTAAAACAGTCGGGCCACCCAAATGGCACATCTGAATATAGTAGTCGGGGTTCTAGATGCTCTGGGAGACACAGGGATGAATATTATTATAGAGGTTGCGGATGATTTGTTGTGGATTGTCAGAAAGCATGGTTGACAGACTCAGTGTTACCGTGCAGGTCACGAATGATTGGCATGCTAGCTTGGCCTCTGGAGGATCAGTCGTCCACACGATGTGAGGGGAAATCATCGCGGGAGGCTTGAGCTGGTCACTGTTGCAGCTTTACGATACTTCACACTCAGTGTGTTCCAGGAAACACGAACACACAAAAGCTACTTAATTAGTTTTCTTGCGACCACTAGTTCTTGCTAAGCACGCCTGTGCTTATTTAATTTAATTTGTGCACGTGTAAAGCGAAACATTTCGGTTGAGATAGGTCACACTCTCTGCGCTGACCATAGTAATGATGAAGACAATGAAAGGCTAGGCACACTGAACAGATGATGTTAATGCAGCCTTGCCATCTTCGATAAGTCAATAAAGTACTACATCAAAAATATCTCAAAGTTATTATGACATTTGTATGAAAGTTCATCTCGCAATCTTTGGTGCAGTGGCCCAACTAATAGAGTAAGTTTGTATATTTTTACACGTGTGTGTGTGTGTGAGAGAGAGAGAGAGAGAGAGAGAGAGAGAAAAGAAAAAGAAAAAAAGTCTGAAATTTTAGATCGCACCATTTGTACCATCTGAATATCTGTTGTACTAGATCTCTGACATGTTTGATTTTTGTGAAAGGGACCTGACCAAGCGGCGCAGCAGCAAGAGGAGAATGGACATGCCATGGACCCCGACTTCCGGCTCCGAGCGCAGATCGCTGTCACTAAGTGTGTGCAAACACAACACTTCGCACACAACTGCCTGCTTCGTCCAAACAGTCGACATCATATCTATATAGAAACAGGGTCCCCTCTTTAGAAAACAGCACCACTAAAAAGAAGCACAATGAACTGGCCTGTTTGTCAAATTGAAAATTAGAAATTGCGCTCCTTTAGACAGATTTAACATGGTTTGTACCCATCTCATGTTATCGTCGTTTAGGTGTGCTATATGTCATGTGAAGTCATGCAGTTCAAGTTTGTAAATTGTACTCAAGCACACGAAAATATTTCATATAGCTATAGCAAAGTCATAACGAAGCATTGAAAAATTTATTCTGTCGATCTGTGTTTGGCTTGAATGCATCGCACAAAGTTATAAACACAGAAAATAAATTTCATTATAAAGAAATTTTCTCTCGACTGCACAGTGACATGCTGAAGTTGGTTGAAGGGTATCAGATCGGATATTTTTTACACTACAGCCTTTGTATAAAAAGGACCATTTTATTTGACACTTTAGGAGAAATTAATCTAAGCGTATTTAAAAAAATAATATCTGCAATTCTTTACGCTTCTAATCGTTACTCAAGAATATGTTGACAGTCAAACATCTTTTTAAAATTTTCGATAGACCCACTATGTTTACTACAAAAAATTAGAGATAAATATAAAAAACAGAAAAATATTTCGGAAAGAGGTTAATGCCATGTGTTGCTTATTTCTTCTTGTCTTTGTCTTTCCTTGCTCAGCCTCGATCGTGAGCATTCAACACTGCGCATGCGCGTGTCTGTGAAGAGTGGAGGTTTGGGGAGGAAGTGGTGAGTACTTAAAATAAAAAAATAATAATAAGAGAAAACCCGAAAATGAACATGAAAATGTGAGTGTATTAAAAAAAACAAACTACTGAATTACACATTGAATCTGTATTCCATTGGAATGACAGGCCCATCATTTTAACGAAGAGAGAGCACGGCAGTTAAACTAATCGCAGAACAACAACAACAAAAATAATAGTTATAATAAACGAGAGCCGTTTTCATAATCTTGCATACGAATGCACAGGACGACAAGCGCAAGAGACCCAAAATAAACCTAGAGGTTGTCCGGTTGTCTTGTCTTCAGGCTGAAGGGAGAAAATCGGATTAAAAAAACAAAAAGCCGTTGCTTTTCAAGCGATTGGACTGGATCGGAAGAGGGAGGGCTAACGGACATTGTGGAGGGATTGATCATTTGCGTCGTACGTTGCTCGACAGCCGCAAAATGAGATGATACGCGTGATGCACACTTGTCATCGTGACAAACTGAGGGCACATGGAGGGTGACAACAAACTGCAAGGAAATGGCATGTTGTTTACATCTCTCGAGGACGCTTTTGTCCCGTTATGGCAATTGTCCTGTGAAAAATGCTTCGCAAACTAATGATTATATACACGACACTGAGTCTGTGTGTGCGTGAGTGCATGCGCGTGTGGGTGCGTGCATGCATATGTGTTTAATGCTTTTATTATTCCTGAAGAAGAACTCCAGGCGCTGTTACTGACTATTGCATGAAGACGAAGGCAGGGATAAGTTTTGTTACAGAAGCTGGCGCTGGTTAGAGGTGGAGTGTGTGATTGTCGGTAAGTAGACTCTGTCATCATGGATGACCGTTGTAGCCGCTCAATTTCAAGAAAAAGTACTAGGAGATAACATTATCTACAGGTATTACTGGCACTTCGAGGACTATTTAGGTAAAAATGAAGTACAGCGTTCTTCTGAAGAATACTGCTGTGCGTGATGTCATTATGACAAAGTATTGAGTGAATAGTAATGACAAGTGACATCTGTGTACTCCTGTGCTGTCATCACCCACCCATAAACATACATAAATCACACACACATACATCTCACACACACACACACAAAATTTACCTCTGTTTTCCTCGATCACCCAGCATAGCTGTGAAACAGTCACCAGCCATAGCTACGTACCAGACAAGATGCGACTCAGATGATGTCTTTGTATTCCTTGATTCAAAGATTGTTATTTCCGCAGGATGCAGGTGCAGCGGTCAGCAGTAGGTATACCAGGGGACCTTCTGATGAGGAACAGCTGCGACAGGAAGTTGCGAAAGTCGACACGAATAGTCTTTTCAGGAGCATCAAAAGGTGGAGTCAGTCCCCAAGTCATCTGGCTCACTCTCGCTGTGATTTCCCACGAGACGGAGGGTGCGGGCGGTATGCGATGAAGAGAACTCGAAGTGGGCCAGGAGAAGGTAAAGTCAGATGATGCTGAAGCGTTGCCAAGGACACACAGAGGCTCAGCCTTCCTCGACTGAGGAAGGAAAGATGGCAGCCGACACCAGGGCCTGAGCGCTGCTCACGCAGAACGTGAAGGCAGAGAGAGAGTCAAGACTATGCAGGTTCTGTCATGTTCAGCATTTATTATTACAGGATGTCTAGACAGGCGAAGTCCCGCACATTGAACTGTTCGTCTTTTAAAAATAATTTAACAGACTTTATTAAATACTGCGGTTTACGCTGACATCAGTACAGCAGTGTCCTTCCCCGCTCCCTCCTTTCCATTCCCCAGCAAATACCCTCCTCTCTCACCCACACACACACATTCGACTTTTTAATAAGTTCTGTGTTTTATGTATTACAGCCATGCTGTGATCCCAGCCAAAACTGTCCTGTATAGCATTGTATCCATTTATCTCTATCGACGCTATCATTTTAAAATAACACCGTAATGCTCTTCACTTTATTAGTTTTTGGCGGACATCTTCAATATTAATGGAGCAAAAACCGAAGCAAGATCTCTAAATCGCTAGATACATCATATACTTGCAGTTCTGTGTAGAAGAGTCAGCTTGCTGCGGAGGAAATGTAGCCATGACATTTGTGTAAGTCCATTCGACATTTTCTGACTCTCTGCTTGCTTCTGAGTCTGGGGCGAGAAAGTTTGTTTATTCACACTGTATCTCCCACCAGCTGGTCACAAATACAAAATATATGCCTATAATATTCCATTTAAAAATAGTTTTGCTGCGAAGAAATTAAGAGATGATACAGACATGTATACATTTTTAGACATTTAAAATATATATTTACTTACATCCCAAATACTTTCCATATAAAGCTTTCCCATTCTTTGTGCAACGATAGATGACATAATTTAAAAACCGTTAGAAACACAGATCTAGGATATTGACCTTTGGCTGAATGGGACTCGGAAACAAAGCCAGTCCTCTTGTGGCGACATAATCTCTCACCTGCACGCAAGGTGTTCCCGAATGACTCATAAAAAAGCTTTAACATTGACAAACACATCATTATTTCAAACGTGTTTGTGGTAGCTGCATGTGTACTCACACAATATAAATACTAGGATTTATTATACATGATGGCTTAAATCGAACAAGATTAACTTTTCTTTCTGGCCTGACTGCCTGTAAGAAACCTTAGCTATACTTTATTTCGGGATTCTAGATTATTTTTTTAACAACACTGGAAGAATAATGTAAATAATTACAAAGAGGTTTAGTGTCTCGTAGAAGGTTGAAACATTAAATAAACAAATTATTTATTTTTATTTTATTTTGTTTAATTAGCAGTAGGAGGTTCTAAACATATTGCTTGTTTGAAATCGTGAAAGCACTCAATTTTCTACTAATGTTTAACAGATTTTTACATTTCCTACCGGTCCTTCGTTCATCTTAAGATTCAATGATCCACTTTAAAATGGACATCTTCACTTCAGTTCTTTTATCGGACTCTGACGTGTAGAGTTTAAGACACATTCATCTTTCGTTGATAAATACATAAAAAACCAACCAAACAAAAAAAAAAAAAAATCAAATTTACTAAGAAAATGAGCATCAAAGAAGACAACACGATATAACATAAAGACGACAATCACGTGATATTGCGACGGCACCAGACCGGGCTGAAAATTACCTCATTTGTAATTTGTAATTATTGGCGGCTTTATACAAGGTAATTTCTATTTTCGCAGGGTTACGAAGAAACATTTATCTGCTTTTGCTGATATGGAAAAGACTTAATGAAACTATTTCCGAAATACAACAGAGACAAACTTTGAGCCAATTAAACCACGACAACGAACTTCAATTTGAACCAGTTAGTCGACTGCAGGAACTTGACCAGCGAAACAGAGCCACCAGACCCGCGAAGAATGCAGCTGAAGGTCAGCAAGAACTGTGATGGGGCGAGCTTGATTTGTTAATACACGCCATGATATTAGGTCTCAAAATAATTAAAGTTAAAAAATAAAATCAAACTATGTTTATTGCAGTAAAAGTGACAGCAGGCTGCTGTTGCTTCTTGTTTTGTTGTAGTTGTTGTTTTTTGTTGTTGCTGTTGTTTGTTGTTGTTGTTGTTGTTGTTGTTCTTCTTTTCTTCTTCTTCTTCTTCTTCTTCTTCTCTGCTGCTGCTAAGGATGTGACGAAGATGACATGTTTGTAGCAGCTGATCTTTTCTGTTCGTTCTCTGTGTCACTCATGGAGACTAGCAGTTCTTGAAATGAAGGTGGCTAGCTTGAAATAAAAGTATCTCATTGTTTCTGACGTTCCCAGAGGGACAAGTAAAAGCGCAGAAAACTGACCATAAAAAGATGCAAAGATCATCATCATCGTCATCATCATACTCCCGCTGTTAGTAACGCATCGTTTTCCGTCTGCCCTACAGAGCGAGACTGCAGAGACTGTGTTGCCCATCCTCTAGCGACTTGGAATACGGTGCAGAAGGTTGAGTATCCTTGAGTATCTCGAGGATCGAGATGTGTTTGCAAAAAAAAAAAAAAAATGCAAACAAAAAACTTGGGCACTTTGTCATCAGACGCACGCGCGCCAGTTAATGCGCATAAGCACAGCGCAAACGCAATTATTTTTAATAATTGATTGAAAGGTCGGCTCTCGGGTGGCCAAAATGAGATTTCGGACATCTTGTGTCCAACGTGACATATTCATCACCCGGTGACGCATTTCCTTCAAACTGCGTCACGTCCATTTATTAACCAATAACAATTTTAGTTTTTTTTCAGCCCACGTGTAAGCCCTTGTATTCCGAGTGCCCAACATTTTCCTTCACCAAAAAAACCTCATTAAGGTTGTTTTTTGGTGTACGAAAGCGTCGCTGATCTCAAACAGCAGGTACCCGAACACATCGGCATTATGAGATTGACTCCTTAATTTTTTATCGAAAATTCCAATTACAAATTGTTTAAAAAAATAGGGTTGTGATATAAAACAAAAAACAAAAAACAGTGATTGAAGAAACGCAAATACACACGCATGCACGTGCACAGACGTAAAGACACACATGAAGCCACCCACCTACCCGCCCCTATACACTCACCCACAGCAGGTTATTTCATTCTCTCACTCACCAACTTTATTGCTCCTGGAAGATCAGAACAAGAAACTGTCTCCAGAGCCGTTTGGTTAAATGGCCTAAAGTGCTTTTCCTGATCTATATTCATTTTGGGATCAGCATCGCCGCTGTTCAAGAGTAAAAAGGGAAGCTCTAGTGGTTATGATGCACCCAGTAAGCAGTGATTACTTACAAAATTGGATTTTTCTTTTTTCTTTTTCCCCGTGGTCCGGCGCTATCAGCTATGAGGGTCTGGGGGTTATCGCTTTATAATAGCTTTGATATGGTTTTAAACATGGGGGCGTTTTGGGAATCCTCTTGAAGGGCCAACACTGATATTGGTCTCAGAAATGTGAGTGAATGGAACTGGAATTTTTTTTTTAAAGCTGTAATCGACGGATGTAGACTAGGGCTATACTACACCGGCACCGACTGGACTAGGGGGGGGAAAAAACCCTTGTAGCTGCACTTTAATGGACATTGCTGTGGTCCTCCTGGCCACAGACACTCAACCAACAGCAACAGTGCGATGACTCTTTGTCCCAAAGTACAACTTGGCCTGGCAACTCAAACAAAGTATTTATTTTAAATTATTGTGAGGATTGTCTGAATTAGTAGCCAAATGAAGGCTGAATTATTTATTTCTTGCTGTCTCTGATAACGTTCGGAACTTTGTTTTTTTCCCTCATGTGATGCTGGGGATCTCAAATCATCCCTCTGTTTAAGAAGTCACTCCATAATATTTTCTGGTAACTTTATCAATGTTAGTTCTGCGCTGTATATAAAAGACAACAACCGACGAATCTTTACTTCGCGCAGATGTCTGATAGGATGCAGTTGTTTTCGAAAGACCGAGCTGAGCTGGCAACAAATTACTATTTCTCCAAAAGTGAGCAACATCCTTCTGTTCTCGAGTTACATACCTATTATCATACATAGAGAATACAACTATGACGTCACTAATGACCACTGGATGTAAAAATAGCCCCCCAACTATATGTTCTATATAAAGATATCTATATAATATATATAAATAAATATATTTCCATGTAAATTTTGTGTTTTCAGCCTCTGTGCTTGGCGATGTTTGCAGGGTGTACATCTCGAGAACAGAGAGTGTTGTGGGAAACATTCTTTACCAAGCTCAACCCTCTGATTGTTCGCTGCTCGACCTACAAGGATTCAACTACCTCGGGTCTAGAAAATGTTCAGTTATATTATATTAGTGAAACAGATGGCAGAGTCATTTATTTTACTGACGACGTCTTTGTCATAACTGTTTCTTTAAAACGAGGTGTAAACTATTGAACGATGGTCTTAACAGGTATTCCTATTTCTCTTCATGGTCCAAAATGTTTTTTAAAAAAGTGGATCACGGACGAGAAAAATAAAAGACTACAAAGTAGGGTGGGCGTAGAGAGTCTACAACCTAGAATATGTACGGAGTGAAGAACTGTAAGTGCAAAGTGCAAATAAGTGCAAAACTTCCTTCATCTAAAAATCAAGCCGATATCATCTATAATTCTCGGTCAAGTGACAAAGAAAGTCGATCTTTCCTCCCTGTCGCGAAAGTTCTGCCTGCTTCAGAATGAACACGCAAGTACGATGTCTGGGTTGTGTGCCAACTGATAGCTTGGGTCTGTTTATGACAAAGATCAGCAAGATGATCACAGATAACGCAGGAAGAGAATGCATCCCTTCTGGTTCCTGTAATGTCAAAAATGTCAAGTGGTAAGTTGTTGCTGCACCAGGGTTCCATTACCGAGAACAGATTCTCCGTCTACGTTACAACGCAAAAAGGCGATCACACGGTGCCTGAGGTCTGTAAAGATTATCTCGCAACTTCTGTAGTTTTCACCAAGTTATTAACGATTATTTTTGCTGCTTAACTTTCGCTCATTCATCTCCTTGACAAGTCTGATCGCTCTTCAGGGAAAGACCTATAGCCGAGAAATTAATACGCCGGATATTATTTCAGCTCTCCCAGTCTCACTCATGCGCAGTCTCTCTCGCAAAAACTTCTCTCGCGGGATGAGAAATCAAAGATGAAATGCTAAAAGGCAGGAAGAAAGTTTATTGTGAAGGTTACACTGATTTACTTGTGTGCTGCCGAAGAAAGCAAGCTTACGCGTACACAAAAATTTGCAATGTTTCAGAGATTGTTACCAAAGAAATGATTTAATGTGAAATTTCACCCGCTTAGAAACTATGCTGTAAATAAAAATAAAACGTTTTAAAAATAAGGATATAGCCATGAAAAAAATTTTAAAAATAATTATTTATGTGTAAAGCAGAATACATGTAATGAGTAAAGATAATGTGCTCAAACTTCAACAATACAAGGTGACTAGAAGTTTTATTATATTGACAAAGACGTTTGGACTTGTGTTGACCATCCTGATGTCCTGGAAGTCGGCTGCCATTGGTTTTCTGTGACCTGTGACTTTGGAAAAAAATGGTTAAATGTTGAACGACATTTTACGGTTAAGAAGTGGATTACACGAGCTTGTGAGAAGTGTGTTGTGGCTGATTGAACGAAAGCGATGTGAGACCAACCAGAAGCTAATCGTACGTTTGATAATAGTCGGCATGCATGATCAGTCTTCCTCAATCACCATTCCCTTTTGTGATGTTCCCTTGTCTGTTTTTTAAAAAATTTAGCAATGAGTACTTCTTTTTCTAGTGTGACCAAATCTTTGTGCTGAAGCTGTTTTAGAACATAGCTTTAAAATATACGCTGACCACTTGGAAATGCTGATCTTTTTCTCAATGTTTCCGGAACTCGTGGACATCGCTTTCAGCCACTGTCTCATCACGGCGTCAATGAGCACTACTCAGTGTGCACCTCGCTTGCTCAGAACGATTGGCTCAATCATCTGTTCGTAGTGCCTGTCACTGCATGGCCATTGTTCACCTTCCGACATCGCATCAAACCAGCTCTTTCATCATCATGCATTTTTCACATAGAGGGAAAAATCGACCAATTGCCTTCTGACCATTAAAGTTTGAGCCTAAGGAAAATAAACGCACATAAAAATCCTTTCTTGACCATTTCATAATTGAGTCCACTGGGAATATATAATCTGTGCAATGTTTAATCTTCATCAGACACCGAAACCTGTTGCAAACCTCCAACAAATTTTCAAAAATGAGGTATCCTCTCTATATTACAAAGGTCCTCGTTCCCTGTGATTCCCGGATCACAAGTCAGCAGCAGAAGGCAAATCGCATGCTGACCGTCAACTCCTGGCGTTTCGCATGACAAGGAATTTGCATCAACCGCCAACAGCGCACCATGTTGTAATTTACAAAGCAATATCAAAACCTTGCTGTAGAAAACGCATAGATTTGTAGGTAAAACAGCCTTTTTCCTATTACTGCTATACTGTTCATGTTTTTCTCCTCGATTCGGGATTGTTTTGTTTCGTTTTATTTTCTTCAGAAAAATCAATGCCCAATGTATGGGAAGGCAATTTGTTATAGTTGTTTCAGAAGCTATTGGCTCAAACCGCGTGGACCGAGACCAAGCACTCGATCAAAAGCCAAGGCAGGTAAACGGCTTGTCTTTTTTTCCACCATCGCAGACAAATATTTGTCGACGTGTATGGTATCCTCTCTGGGGCATAGTTACGGCACCGTGTCGCCAACTTTCTCACTTTGCTGCTGGTCTGTGAGCCGCCTGCCCGCCTGCTAGTAGCCCAGGCGCAGTGCCTGGGTGCAGCAAGGAAGCCATGCCAGACTCCACCATCGACTTCCAGCCAATGGCAACGCTCCGCCCAGAACGTATTCTTCCCACGCTTGGGGGCCGCTGTAAGCCTTTTACGACGGCAGGCGCACCTGTGGTACAATGGAGGTTGGTCCCTGCTTCTTATCACGCCCTCTTTTGCCTTTTCGGATACCACCACCAACACCCGCCGACAGCGTGTTCAACTCCAGGCGACCAGACGAAGAGGGCATTAAAGACTTCATCCAAGCCAGGCGTCATCGCAGGCGCTTGGGTGCTGAACTTCGCTGATTCCCCCCTACCTTATCTACCTACTTACCCTCCCACAATCCTCGTCGTCTGGTGGCGGTTGTTGATCGCTTCATTCCGCGACGATGTCGGTGATGCCAACGATGTCGAGCGCAACGGTGGTGAAGGTGCGTCTAGTGAAAGCTGTTGCCATGTTGGTCCTACTTTCCATTCCTTGCGCACCTGCCAGCGAGACGGAGACCCCTGCAGGTTTTCTGTCTCTGAATACCACGCTCTTCTACCTGATGAGAACAATGACAGCTCTCAAAGGAACCATCGACTTCTTTCAACGAAATCATAAGATGGTAAACCTCGATGCTGTTATCGGCAGTCGCATCGTTGAAGGTCAGTTCTTGTTCTTCTAGGAGTTTTTTTTTTCTTTTTCTTCTTATGGGTTCTAATATTCAGCCTGAGATGGCGAGTTAACGCTGACGAAGTAAGTATTGAATGTACCTAAGAGTTGAGATCCGTGTCTTCATAGAAGACATGGATGATCTTTTAGTTAGAGGCAAACATGTTGTATTTCATCCAGTCCGTTCTGGAGAGCTAATATTTTCAAAAGCCGAACAGTAAAGAGTATAAAGTGTTTATTTATTTCTTTCATTTAGTGCATAGTGCAGACTAGGATCAGACGTAAACGATTAAAAAAAATCAAGACAAGTAAATTTCTTTTGTCGCCTTCTAAAGGAGGGAAGAATGTAAAGGACGAGTAAATGAGAGAAGTCGACGTGGCTCTACAAATTAAAGCAAACCACATGACCGCTCCACTTGAAAAAGCTGAGGAAATATTCGTTTGATCATTCTGCTGACTGAAACTTAATTTCCAATAGGAATAAGAGTAAATCCCTTTAATTTGTGACAAAAATAGCTCTAACTGTCATGAAAATGTAATGCGCACTTTTACGGTTTACTTATCTTTATCAAAACCTGATGCAAACAATAACAAATATGTACACAATTTAGGGAAAGTAGTTTACACAGTCTATCAATATCTATATATATACATTTTTATTACAATGCTGAAGGATATCCATTGAGGTAGTAAAGTAAATAATATATTACAACCATCTTATAGAGGTCTTCTCTGCTGAATACAAAAACTTCAATCTATACGTGTGAATTTGGACAAAATTTTATTGCATATACCTTTATTTTCCATTTATTCATCCATACCGTAAATCAACCTCAGAATATAAGTATAATCCAATGCCAATAAGTTATGATAACCTTACTACAAAACCAACGAAAAAGAATCCCTTCGCACAAAAAAATATATATTATTCTGATATACAAATAAGATGATGCTTATTTACACACGTAAATTTTATTTTGAACTCAGCCGCAATCACAATTTATGTGTCTTCAATGAGTAGCAAAGATGTCTGGCTGTTAATAGAAAATCATATTTTTTAAATGAATACATTTTTTCTAGAATATTTAATTTTAATTTTCAGGCAGGAAGGGAACTGTAAAAACTGCGGCAAACAAAATAATTATTAATGACTTTAGACATCAAGTTACCTTCATTTATGAAATGTTAATCAGAAGAATACATAGGTATCGTTTAAAATAGCTACAATAAGCCAACAAAACAAGTTTTTACAAAATAAATGAGTTGCAGGGACAGTTATCAGAACTAAATCAATAACAAACAGAAAAAATTCTTGACAGTCACATTAATAATAGAAACAATGTTTCTGGCAGAACTACATCAGTAATAGTCAGAAACAAAGTTCCTGGCACAAACGATTGACTGAACAATTATGTTCCAAAACAAAGAAAACCTACAAAAGGCCATCTATCAATCAATCAACCTATCAATCAGTTGATTGATTAATTAATAATAAGTACGCAGTTTTAATTAAGCTGACAATTTTCCAACCAAACAACCATTTCATTAAGCAACCAACAAGCGCACTCACACACATACACACATCCAAAAATACACACAGGCGTGCACACAAAACAATACACGCACTCACAAATGTAAAACAATACACACACACACACTCACAGAGAGAGAGAAGGAGGAAAAGTGGCCAAGCATATCAAAACTGCTCTTGTAACTAAAATGTTGACGCACCAGGATCTGTGGGGAAAATAGAAATGCATTAACAAAGTATAATTAACTACTTTGTAAAATTTGTGATTCGCTAGATGGCGCTCTATTCTCACATAATTGATTTCACTTGCTCACCAAAAGCCAATATTGTAATAACAGTCGGTGATGCATCGCGCGGGGTACAGAGGCAGGCGCAGCGCTCAATACAGACTGGGTGAGGGTTGGCTGAGCTGATTACAAATCTCTCTCTCTCTACCTGTTTTCATCTACTCTTTCTTTGTTTAGCCAAGCCCGGGGTAAATTTCGGGCAACAATTGCTTTCGTTCTGTTATTTTTTAATCAGCCATTTTAAAAACAACGCACAATACATTTTCCAAGCCACTTACAGTGTGTAGAAAAGCAATGATGTAGAATGATTATCTTCTCTACTTCTACTTGTTCAGTAAACATGCAGATGCATACACATTCCATTTACAGGGTGTGCAGTAGGTTTAGCATCGATACCCAAGCTCCTGACCTTTCAAGTGCTTGCCTGCTAGTCATTTGAGTTGGGTACGAGTATCTGTAGGGTATCTGGTGCTGTCTGGAGGATGTTGTTCTCCTGACAAAGGGACTGTGCTCAATGACAACCAAATATAGCGACAGGGCGAAATTTTGGAGTTTTGAGTATATAGGAGATAAACTCTCTCTCACGGGATAGCCTCTAAAATGAAGTCATTGTCAAAATTTTCTCTGTGCAGTGTATTATTTTTTTCTAAGTTTGAGCCAGAGTTAACGTTTTATAACAGGTAAAATAAAAATTAAGATAAAAGATGATCTTGAACACCAACTACAACTAAGAACTAAGTAAGCGATTTTCATGGCGAGCAACCATCTCTCTCTCTCTCACACACACACGGGTATGGGGCGCACTGTTGGGGTAGGTGCTTGAGTGCTTAAATGGCTGCTAACCTTTTCCAATCGATGTTATTATTCTCCAGTATTTTGTCACATGTTACAAATTTTATTAGCCATTAGAGAGCCATGATGATGCGCCACTCCTTCCCCCACTTCTGGTGATTGAAGAAGCAGCGCACTGAGCCGCTTGTCAGAAGCGAGCGGCACAACGCAGTTCCTCTTGTAAAGTGCGACTTCACCGTCAATACATCCATGTCCTGCTGGCAACAAACTGATGTGACCTCGCAGCTGTGTCACGTGACACTAGAGACAAGAGCAATGTTTGAACTCTTTGTTTGTCTTTGTACTTTTTCACGTCAGTTAAATTCAATGTAAACAATCATAGCGTGACCATTGTCTCAACATTTTATCAGAAGAGGATGTGGACATAAAGATAGGAGCTGAAGCAGGAGGTTGCCATAATGGAATGTGGCAGTTCCAAAACACACGCAGATTGTCTCTGCTTATTGTGAAACTTTATGTTTGTTCAGGTCAAGACGTTATAAGCTTAATATTTAACTGCTTGTTGGCTGTGGTGAGCTCGAGGGAATGAACGGTTTTTGTTGTTTGTTTGTGTGATTTGTTTTGGCTGCGTGCTTGCTTGTTCCAGAGATGCATAATACAAGTTGCCCATAGCAATGCCTCGTCACTAGTCGTGTAATGAGAGATTTTAAACAAAAGGCACGAGATATTGTCAGGGTCATCTGAAATTTGGTATAATGTAACGCGTGCTCTCTGAACTCGTGAAGATTGACATTAAAGGTTACAATATACTACAGTACCTGTTACCACGTGTTATATACTGCACTCATTTCTGTCAAATCTACATCCTGCAGACACGGACCGACAACAACAGTACGACTTATCTTCGTCCCAAAGCACAGCGTGAGTGGCAACTCAAAGTCTTTATTTTAAATTAGTGAGGACCAAACCAGCAGCCAAATGAAGACTGCACTTATTTATTTTGTTTTTGATACCTTTCCATAGTTTCTGTATATTCAATTTATACCGACTGAATCTCGATGATGGAAGTCGAATTGTACATCCTGCAGTGGCTTCTGACAAGTGTTTAACCATACAGATGCTGACGTCAAAGGTCGCATCTTGTATAAGGTTCTACCACAGATGTACAAATGCTGTCGACTCTATGGCCGACACCTACAGTCAGGTTCCTTGTGTTTGCCGTCACTCGACGAGTAGTCAAGAGGTCAGAGTCCAACAGAAGGCCATAGGAAACGCAAATCACATCCACGCCGAAATTTTGGATGGGCTGCTGCTTACGAACACTCTTACTCACGAGGCTGAGGACACTCGACATTTACGGCCTTGATGGGAGACCTGGTGCACCCACTTCATCCCTAAGGTAACCTTTGGTCCGCCATGCGCGCCCCCTTTTCTCTGACTTGCCTCTTTACATTGGATTCTGGAGTGCTTTCTTAGACTGCGACAAGTTCTTGGCGCATGTTAATAGAGGCACGCAGGACAGAACTGTACTTTCAAGTATGGCCAATGTTCGCCAAAGAAATTCGATTGCAAACAGTTGTTCCCTTCCCTCTGTATGATTCTTCCCGTTAGATATGTTTTTAGTCCTCAGACCTCGTCATCTCTACAATGAACGAAGGTTAACTGTGAATACAAACAAACACATTTTCGAGTATTTTCACTGAAAAAGCGAGTGAGAACGCAAGCAGAGATAATTCATTTTTTCTCTGAAGGTTATTGACAAAACTACCGAGTAAGGTTCCCAAGATTGGGGTGACAGAAGTCTTGGTTTCATATTTATTTGCGGAGTTTCCTGCGTTGTTGCCAACCTGCTGTTTATGACTGATGAGATGGAGAGAGAGAAAGTAAGAAATTCTTTTTTTTTTTTGCCAGAAACTGCAGCGACAGAGCGGGTGAGGAAAGATATATGCAGGGACGTAATTCAGTTAGTTCTTCGTAGCAGTTATTTTATTGACTTCTCCTGAAAGGATGGCGAGAGAAACAAAAAAAAAACAAACAGACAAACAAAAAATCTCAGTCAGTACGTAATCATCGGCGTTTTCAGGTATTTGCGGTGGTCTTTACTTTTTTGTTTGGTCTGACAGTGATGGAGGACGTAGGGGAGTCGTCCTGGCAAGGGAACATCCTCGCCACTTACCCAATAGATTAGGAAATAACTCTCACTTCTCCACCAGCTGGAAACAGGAAAACCCATTAAAATGTGCCTTTCTTTCTGTTCCATCAGTGATAACGCAGTCACAAAACCGTAGGTGTCAGCGTGAAAATTAAATAAAAACATAATTGGGAAAAGCAATTTTAATAGCCTATATTTGTCCTTCCTTTGAGAGAAAATAACTACCGTGAAAATGAATGAGGCTGGTGTGCGGCAAACTCTCTGAGAATATAGTTTGTATGTATGTGTGGGTGGGTGGATTAAGGGTTACATATGTCTCAGCGTAGGCGGGATGATGGTAGATGAAAGAGCGTGTGATGGAAAAAAGGGAAATTGCACGCGACTGTGATAAAAATTCCAAGACCAACAGGCCAGTGTCTAAGCTGCGGCTGAGTGCCGTGAATGTAAGAAAATTGGAGAAATGTACAGCAGAAGACCACGCACGCCAGAAAAATGCAGAAAAAAAAGGAGTAGGAGGAGGGAAAAATGAAAGTACAAAAAAAGGAAAGGTACATTAATGACGGCGATGCTGATGTCCACGACGTTTAAAAAAATTCTGTAGATAGTGAATAAAAGGAAAAGCGCTAAGAGAGAAAGAAAGACGGAAAGAAAACGAACAAGCGAGGCTAGTCTGTAATTACTGGTGCCCCGAAAATCGCTTAATAATACAAGAGAAAATGAACTCTCGTCTAATTACCACAAACACAGGCAAGATGCACATCCGTGACGTTACTGGTATTGGGGGAGGTGGTGGGAAGAACGGGAGGAGGCTTTTCTTTTGTTCCTCCGCAAATAGAAGGAAGGACGTGTGTTGTGGGAACGTGCCACGCCATGCCAGAGCGGCTCGCCATCAGTAGGGGGTCAGGGGGAGGCCTGTAAACTTTACAATCCAGTAATCTGACCGACAACTATTCCCCCACCCCAAATTTCCCCTTTCATCCATTCTCCCTTCTCTTGATTGTTTGGGCAGAAAGTACTCGGTGCCTGGTCACTGGCAGTGCTGCAATTGCAAAACTATTTGTTCTTACCTTCCGCAGTTTAATTGCTCAACAGTAGATGAAATGTCGGTTGTGTATATGGGCGTGGGATGGCACAAGAGTGTCCAAAAATGTTTCTAAAATGTTTTATATGTAAAAGTGCTTTTGCTGCTTAGCTTGTTTTTTTGCTGCGATACATCACTCATTTTTTCTTGTAACTAACATTGTTTTAGGTTTTTTTGTTTGAAATTAAGCACACTTTCCCAAGTTATAATTGTCATTTGGGATTCGTAAAATTGATTATTTGTTCTTTGTCGCTTATCAGGGTGTTGCTTCCGTCCCTATTATCAAGACGGACTTTTGAAAAATATTCTGTGCGTAGATAATCTTTTCTTGTCGGGTTCTCTTACCCGCTGATATACCGATAGTTTCAGATTTAACTGTCATCACCGCGTCCTTTTTGCGAGCAAAGACTTCGTGCACTTTCGAAGATGATTGACGAGAATGTTGTTATCGAACAAACCAAGTATCACGTGTTCCTAGGATGGCTTAAAAATACCTTATTCAGCCAGGAATTAAAAAAATGAGTCAAATTCTTTCCGAAGATAAGTCTTGAAGACGAGAACGGTGCGGAGGCGAAAATGTTCAAGCAGGTAACACAAGCCATTTAAAACCTGTCTTTTACAATGTTTACGGCAGAAAATAAACACAAAACAACTGTTGTCTGCTCTGCTTGACGTCACGCCTCCTAAAAACAACATGGAGAGACAGACCACGAATTGCTGGATACACCTTGAAAGCGCTGCTAGGCTACAAAAAAAAAACAAAACAAAACAAAACAAAACAAAACAAAACAAAACAAAAAAAATATTAATTTGATGTGGTAGAGGTTTTTGATGAATGTGTTAATGGCGTGTTGGTCGTCATGAAGGCTTACTGTCTACATGGTCCGTGTAAGTACATGGCGAGGAGGAACACACGCCAAGGAACGGGACATCATCTGAGAAAAGTCCGTCCTTACAATGAGTGGACCGTGATGACAGACAACATGTGGAGTATCTGAAATAATTTGTTGACTTGAGTTGATTTGTACCTGTTTGACTCTGTGCTCCGATAGTTTTACTCTTACACCCGCTAAAACATCAAAATGTGAAGTATTCTTTGAATTTTCCTAATTAGTTTAACTGAACTAAAACAAAAAACAAACAAACAACAAAAAAAAAAACAACAAAAAAACCAACCAAACAAAAAAAAAAAAAAAAAAAAAAAAAAAAGAAAAAAAAAAAAAACAAAAAAAAAAAAAGAAAAAAAAAAAAAAAGCGAGATCGCACGCAGCCAGGGCATTGACCACAGAACTCAGTAGCCAAAGACCGACTAATCTAGTTCTTTGAACAGCTACAAGATGATGTTGTTATTGTAATCCGCTCCGTTTTATTACCTGTTCAGTCTGCATGAAGTAAATCCGATTACAAAATAGGCAGAGATGGAGAACTTCTCACAGGAGCGTAAAAGAATCTAATGTAATTTTTTTTCCTCAACGGATCAAATTATTCTTTTCTGCGATTTTGTAATCGATGTTTTTTACTTTCTTAGTAGAGAAAATCCTTTTCTAGGAGAAGAAAATCTCCTGTCATCTCTCTTCAATCCATTCTTTAGGGGCTGGAGTCGTAGGTTTTTATCTTCTGGTTATGTGTCGGGTTGCATGAGTGTTCTAAATCTTTTCTTTGTATTAAAGTTCACACACACACATTAAAGTGTTCACACGTTAAACTGCCCAAAATATTTTAGTACTAATAGGCCCTGATGGATCTTTTATATTTGGAAGTGGAAATTACTCATGCATTCCAACTCAGGACAGCGTTCCAACACTAAGACTGACATCTTTCTGGTTCAGATTCTGGAAACAACCCTTCCAGTAATACTTGTATATTGCTACATTTTTGTTCTTGCTATATCCCATATTAGTTTATCAAAATCGAGTAAATCGTGTTCAAAGGTCTTTAACATCTTCCTACCAGACACATGTACATTTCAGTAACTGGAAACGATAGCAGTGTAGGTTTTTTCCCCATAAGCTTCCTATAAGCTTATCTGAAAAGAATTTGAAGGAAAGAATTTATTTATCTTGAATTGTTTTTTCTGCTGTAAGTTGAAATGAAACTAAGTGGAGGAAAAAGATATTTATTTCAAAAAGAATGATAGCTGAGAACGCATAAGTCATTTGGCATTTGTTTTTCTCAAAGTAGCGAATACAATATCAAAACAGATTTTTTAAATTAAAAATGCACACAACTGATCTCTGTCATCAATTTTCTCAGTTGAATATGAGTAAAATAAGTTTCTAGAATCAGCTAGTCGATGGAATCGGTTGACGCCAAACTAGTTCAGAAAGGTGTCTTGCAAAAATGCTCTAACATGCGGGTATTCATGGACATAAAGAACACACACACACAGACCCACAATACATAAAACATAGAAACAAAGCTTTCCCCTCACGAAGAACACACACACAAATAAATGTTAGTGAATTAGCTCATCAGTAGGCAGCTAGATGTAGCAATTGCAAAGTCGGGTAGCCCGGAAACATATTTTTGTACCCGGTGACTCATATCCGACCACGAACATTGTTAGTCTCAGGAGAGCTGTTGGGAGCCAATCACTCGACGGAATATCACGGCGTAATGTTGCCTGTAAAATCCACCCAGAATAGAGAAAGCCCGGAAAGTGCCCGGCGAGGACACGGATGATTGAGCACCAATCTCTCTTCTCGTGTATCCGCATCAGTAACCTGTCCACGCCTGGTGGCGAGTGAGAAGCAGCAGCAGCGTGAGAAATCGCACGTTGATGCTCCCGCTATACAATACAAGTTCTGAAACGAAAAAGCATCAGAGGCCTTAAAAATAGAATAGAATACAAAACATGTCAACAAGCGAAGGTTATAGTTATTATAATACATGAGTTACAAATGGATCAAGTTCTGTTCCGACATTTTTTGTTTTGAAACTCACATGAAATAGTTTGTACCCTTTGCAGTCCAACTGTTCAACCACAGATGAATTTTGTATGTGTGTGTTAAGAATATTCTAGATTGAAGATTGCGGTTTTTTTTAAGTTTTCTATGATGCACCGCTTGCTTTATCCCTGTCTTGTAACTAGCACTTGTTCTGTCTTTATTTTCGTAACTTTTATAACTACGCTCACTATTCGAGTGTAATTGCCCACTGGGATTAATGAAGTCGGTAATTGTTGTTGTCAATCGAAATGAGGATCAGACAAACTGGAGCTTTGTCTAATAATATTTATGGACATTATGCTGTTTTGTATCTGATAAATTGGTATCCGCTTCTTTAAAGAACCTGATTAATTCTGGATTTCTATGGAAGCTTCTTGCAACACAGAGCTGACAGAAGAACTGAAGAATGATGACTGACTGTTAATGATGATTCTGAAAATGAAAGATGCGCATGAAGTCCGAAATTGTGGCAGTCACATGACTTTTTCTCCTTACAAATTTGTTTGTGGAAAGGAAGTCACATGTATTTATAATACAGGCAGAAGATAACGGAAACCCACCTCTCCCTAGTGCAAGACTGCCCACTTTCACAGTCTCGTCACACAATGGCCCACACTCACGAGCCATTCCCCTCCCTGATATCCCACGTTTGTCCACTACAGTACAACCCACTACTTCACTTGCATCCATGCCCACAACCCTTCTCACACCAACACAAACACCTCCATCCAACCCTTCTCACACCAACACAAACACCTCCATCTACATCCCAGCCTCCATCACCTCAATATCTACCCGTGGCACATCGAGACCCTATCTCCAGCCCTCCTTCGAGCTGGAGTCTGTAATGCCAGCACCGGAGCAAGATGTTTTGCTGGCGAAACCCGAGGCTGTAATGACCGAGTCACACCCTCCGATGGTAGGCAGGCAGGGTCGTCAGATAAGGACTAATCGGATCGTCAGCACGCAAAGGCTCACGCCAGGCTTCTTGTGTCTGACGAACATCTTTTTCTCTTTAGCGCCAGCGTTCAGATGTCACTGAAACAGGTTTCTGTGAACATCCTGCAAACAGGTCTGTCAGGGAAATTAATGGCCCAGCGGCAGGAGATCAGATCAGATGGCGCATCTTTGCCAGCAGGACCGACTCGAATCTGAGTAAAAGCCAAAACTTGTAAGTCTTTGTTCTAACTTGACACGTGTTCTACTCTAGAGACGAGGAGAGCAGCAACAATTAAATCAGTAATGACATGTCTAAGTTTTCTCTGTTAATACGTCTACAGATTACAAAGGATATAAAAATGTATGTGAAATTCTGTATGGAAAAATTGCAGGAAACAGAAAAAAGACTTTAAGAGACGACACATTTTTAAAATAATAATAGGATTGGATATGAAAACATACACAGTTTTAGACGACACATTTTGAGTGCTGAAGTATTCTGAACAAAGAATACAGACGCCTTTGCAAGCAGGAGTCGCGAAGTGAATGATTGCTGAAAATAAACAAATAAACAAACATGGGTATGCAAGATGAAATTTAAACTGCAAATAAATAAATAAATTTATTGGAATTGTAACTTTATTATCTTGATGTTAAAAACAAGAAAACGTGAGCCAATAATTTTCGATAAGCCCATGCCTGGATGCACACCGAAGATTGTAATGTAGGCGTGCATGTGAACAATCATCGAGCTGGTTAACACATCTACATTAAAGATTAAATCAACATTAAATCACGATGTGTACTTAAAAGAAGGGCAAAGTAATCCGTGAAGATTTTGTCTTAGACAGAATAAGAGTGAACACTGAGCGCCAAATATTGTCAACAGTCGGTTTATGCTAAACACTGGTGTCTTTTATTCAACATTAAAATGATTAATAAGAGAAAGTGAGACAGAATGAATGAAAAAGAAAAAAAATTACATAATAAAAAAACCCCAAAGGAATGTCGAAAGTTAAGCATTTGGTTCCTCGATACGACGATTAAAGGAACGATTAAGACAAAGAAAGAAAGAAAGAAGAAAGAAATAAAGAAAGAATGCAAACAAAGTATCTAGTCTGGAATTATTGATGTGTTCTGCATCTCCTGTCCTATCTTTTTTTAATCGTCTGTTGTGGGCTCAGATGGTTTCAAGTAAAGTCATTAATTATTTAGAATTGCCGACACAAGACGTGACTAATAGGACTCCCCCCTTCTATCTTCGCACTGCAGAAGTTATTCCAGTTCATTGTCTACGACCTTAAGAATTTTTTTGTGTCGATGACCGTATTTTCTGGAACTTTTGCAAGTGAAGTAGCTTAGATGTAACGTCCGTAGCTACAGGTGACTGGTATCGATTGTTTCCCCTGTGTGACGTAGGAGTAAAGTGCGGCAGGTCGTCTTGTTCTCCTCGTCGTTTCTGTCTTTCTTATTCTTGCTCTTTTTCTTCGCCGAAAATTCCTGAAATTATTTTGCGCTCTTAGAAGTCGATGACTTTTTGTTCTCCCATAGCTTTCCCAGAGCTAACGTGCCATAAGTCTTCTAAAAGGCTTTTCGTTTCTTGACTTTTTCTCCGCTATTTACATCGATTTACTCGGCAAGATGAAGTTTTTACTACCATTTTAAAGGGATGTTAGGCAGCAAAAAATTTTTTTCTATGCTTTGAGTAAAGCTAAGTGGAAAATATTTTTCGTGACGTCACGTTTGTACGCAGACAAGCCTAGTTAACAGGTCAAAGCTCGCTCCCCCGTTGACTTCGGCCTTCACTAACGTATCCTTGTACAATACTGACGTCTGCATTATTGACACGTCTTTCTGTGCATGGTGATGTTTGTAGGCGTGTATGTCGAAGGAGGATTATATTCACCCAGATATGGGAGTATAGTATCTATCGCTAAACTTGACCGAATCATTCGAAAGTAATAGCACCGTTACTTTTTTTCGTGCCCTGATACAAATATTTTTGTTATCATCTCATTGAACGTATTAGTTGATGTTTTAACCTCATAAATCTCTTGGTCATCATTAATTAGAACTTTCGTCGAAAATAAAAAGCAACAACTCTATACTCCAATATCGATTTTTACGACATTCTCTCGTTTAATTATTCTCGTTTCTCGTTAGCTTATTTCATTATTTTCTTGAGAGATTTATATCGTTTTCTTATCATGATGAGTTGTAAGTTTCGTGTTTGGAAGAGAGGATATGATTTGTATGTAAATTGCACAGCGTAACATGAATTGTTTGGACTGACATTTCGTTTAAGAAAGACTGTCTTTCAGATGTCAATGGACTCTGAATGTTTTTAGACGTTACAGACATGGACACTGGAAGCCTCATATAGAGTGTGACAATCTTTACAAGTATGTTATTCACTCCCAGCCTTCTGTCTTGTCCTTTCAGGTTCGTTGAAAGTGCTCCTGAGAAATCTAAACGAAAGCAGACAAGAGGACAAGCTTCCCGCGGAAGTGACGTCAGAAATGTGGACACTTTATCACATGGCCAAAGACATGAGTGACGCAGCCGAACCCCACGTAGCTGAGTCGGAGGCACTGTATTATCACAGTGAGTAACTGTATTATTACAGTGAGTTGATGTGATTGTTTGTATTACAAAAATACATTAAAAGATGAGGTTTACTGTAGTTTTGCAGCTTAACTATGAAAAGACCATTTTTAAAATTTGCAGTGATCTAAATATTTCGAATACAGTGCATTCCCTGTTTTAGAACAAAGGTCATTTTCTTAATTAGTACTTTGAACAGAGCATGGCTGGTAAAACAAAATAGATAATATCAATTTAAATTTCAAATTAAAAATGAAAAAAGCGTGGGTTCTCTAGGTCAATGTGTGTAACATGAATATCCTGATTTCACTAGAAATGATGCTAAAAATACTTTAAAAAGTTACAGCAAACCCTGCCTTTGACACTATTTAGCGAGAACATGGAGAGCTTTAGTAAATAACTTCCTGACTTTCGAATCTGCCTATAAACAGAATCTTGTAGGTTGCCATACGTTCATAGACTAATGCCCGACATGACCAGGGCAGCCTTTTATATTCTCTGTGAACAGCAAATTACATCACATTCTGCACAGTCACAATCAGCTGAAGTTCTTCATCAAGTTAGATGCTCCACTAATGCTTAAAGCATACATGCCATGGGTCCTTCTATCGTCCTACTGGACTTGGTCACGTGTGCTTACACGAGAAGACTGAGACTTGAGTTTTTATCGATAATTAAATGTTATCAGCTTATAAGTCGCTGCCGAGGCGAAATAGGGAGAGGGAAAGCGAAAGATAAGAGAGAGAGAGAGGACAGTTAATAAAAGAAATAATAAAAAGGTGAGAGAAAAAAATGGAGAAGAAGACGAAACCGAAGGTAAACATCCCCTGAAATCAATTTCGTACACAGTTACTTACAGGAACACACGAACAGACGCCCAAGCAATCAGACAGAAAGGTTAAAGTAACAGATGATAAGAACCTTAAGTAGACGGACAGGTGGCTTGAAAAGGATAACCAAAAAAAAAAAAAAGCAAAGGAAGAGAGATTGAAGGAGATGAAAAGAAATGAAGGGGGACGGAGAGAAATAGGGAGAAGGGCGATAGCAAATGTGAGAGAGAGATAAAGAAAGAAGACTACGGGACTATCTTTGCAAGCGTCCACTTTTCTACAGAAGGATGAAGTCTATCAAGTATAATTAATATGTAGTTCTTTGTTACAATATGTAAATGTCACAATAAATACAACAGAAAAATAGAAACTCGCGAAGGCACAAACTCTCTAGATGTCATAGTCCACCCGGACTGTGAGTCTGATTCAGTCGTAATTGTGAATTGTTGTGGTCGTGCGCAAAACATATCGACTTCAAACATATTGGAGTTACTAATGTCTGTCATCTGCTCATACCATGAGACATGCTGGAAAGGTATTATGAGGAACATCAAAGAAAGACAAAAAAGTTGAAAGAACGACATACAAAAGAAAACACTGAGAGAAAAGCTAGAACTTGTCTTAATAAAAAATATAATAAGAAAAATAAGAATAGAATTAAATGAAGAACTATCACAAAGATAGTGATCAAGCAAACATTTTCTTTGTCGTTATAATATCTTTGTTTTTTATTTACTAGTTTGAATTACAGTATTATTTCTGAACAAAATTACAAGCATCATACACACTTCCCACTTCAGAGTCTTGAAGAAAAACTTGACGACAAGCAGTTTCTTTGGGGAATTTTCTCTCCAAGAGAACATTTATTGATGTTCGCGTGTCACCGCCATGTTCAGTCTGTAAAAACAATGTGCAGACCTTGTGCTGTCGGCTGCTTCAATTGAATGCCGAGTGAACATTTTTGTCTTGGACACGGAGGTTTAACCCAACACCCAAGCTAGTTTGAGGAGGATGCTTCAGGGGAAGATGAGGTCTCTTCTTAATTCTTAGTTGGTCCATATCAGGCAGTTCCCACGCAATTACCTCCAAGCAATATTTGTTGTAATGCTTTTTTAAGGTGTTGCACCGCTGTCTTGGTTCAAGCGTTTGTAAATAAAATGTCTGAACGTTACCCTCTCTCATCCACAGCCATGTAAAAACCACAATGCCTTAAAGTGGTTAATCAATCCAGTCCAAGTATCCCTTACTGACCAGGCCGACCCACCCTCTGATTACTTACACACACACACACTGCACTAGGTCGTCCCCCCATTTTTATCGCACACTTTGGTGTCCTGTAACAGGTAGAAGTAATTGATTGACGATGATTACAATCACATCACTAATTACAAAGGAGTTCCTAAGAGCTGCATGGAAGTATCAAGTGAGGAGGGCGATGATAAGACTTCAGGTCAGAGACCGTTTAAGATGACAGTTGCAAGCCAGTTGTAGCAGCGGACCAGCCAGGACCAGGTCTGCTTTGTTTTCAGTAGTAGCCTCCGACCGGATGTGTCGTTAATGAAGCGTTAGGATGCTGTCCTACAATGTATCAATAACCAGCAAGGCTGACGACCTCTCATCATGCGATGCTTCTCGGACGCTGGCTGCTGCATGGCACGTGGATCGTTGTCATGGACAGACGAATGTCAACAGGTGCAATGGAAGCTGGTCTGAGTTGTCCCAAGGTCTGGAACCTTAATCAACATACTGAGCTGAGCTGATTTCCTAATTTCTACACAAACATGAAAAAGGGCACCAAAAACAAATTGAGAAATTTGTGTAACATTTCCCTCCTTGCCTTTGTTCTCCATCAGTAAGACAAGCTATAATGGTAAAGTCTGCCAGCCCACCTTATCGAATGTGTTAACACTAGTTTCTGATTTGTACAGGAATTGGACCAGTTATCCGCGAGGGACTGTGGGAACTGAATTACCCAATGAGGTCCCTGTCAAGCACCGTGCCTCTATGGAAGTTTTCTCCCAAGGAAGCGATGACTGAAACCCAATCGGACGACTGCTTAACTGAGTTCTTTGGTACCGGGTAAGTCTGTCCATCTGAGTTCTTTGGTCGATTGGTGGACGGTGAAGTTGGTTACTGAGTTTCCTTTTAGCACAGGATAACAATGCTTGACTGATTCTCTAGACAAAACTGGATAACAGCGCTACTAAATTCTTAAGAAATGATTCCTTTATTGAATTCTTTCGTATGAACGTAACTCAACTTCCATTATTTTTCAAAAATCAAAACATTTTAGTTTCATTGCTATTATTTCACTCTGTAGCTCGTATTTTCTAATTAATGTTTGTCTGACTTTTATTTAGTTATATGATATGTGTTCTCTATATTATTTAATGTAATGTTTTCAAATTTTTTTCAATTTATTTGTTGTTACTTTGCTTTTATTAAAATTTAAACGTAAATATTGTCACATACACGGCATACACACGAGAGCTTTACAGCCTCATATTAGTTTTACTAAAGAACGATTTAGTGGTACGAGCTCACTAACTGGATTGTATACTTTTTCTAAGAGAACAATACAAATAGATGTGTCTCTATTCTCATGAAAAAGTCCTCAAGTTCTGATGAAGAAGTACAACGAAAGTTTGAAGATTAGGCTGGTGTAAATAAAGTTTAAGCAACTGTAGTTGGTTGATAAATTAAACTTCTGTAATAATTTTTTTAAACAGAGGATTGTGATCTACCCTACATTGAACCGTCAGGCTTGGTCAGAGTATTTTGGGTTTTTAAAAATTTTTTTAATTCATTTTTATTTCGGTGAACTTGTTCCCGGACTGCAGTCCTTGAAACGCTTCCCAAGAAATCTGTTTCCGCTTCCAGGTCGCCCACCGCTCTCACAGGACTCAAAACATTTGGGGACATATTAGTCCCGAAACACCCATCGTGTCATAGCTATATTTTACATTTCTGTCCATTTGCACAGTGGTTTGTAGCACAGCTACATAGAGTACCATCAACTAAGTTGATAACCCGAGTGTGTGTGTGTGTGTGCATGCATGCCTTTCACATATCTGTTGAAATAATTCTGGAGAAAGAAATAGTAGACTAATGGTAATGAAGCAGCCTCAGACTTCTTTTGTCGTAGAAAGTAGAATTAAATATATATTTTCGATGCAGCAAAAAAGATGAACTTTCTGAATTTGATTTAAATATTCTAATGATACGCAGCTGTGCAGAATACTGAAAGTAAAATGAAAGAAACAAACAGTTCAGTTACCAGACAGACTGCAGCAAGAAAAGAAGAGAAAATATCTGAAACATAAAAATAAGCAGCAGCAAGAGAAATGAAACGAAACAAAAAACTGAGGAGCAAAAGTGAAACCTGGAAAAACTTTAATACTAAGAAGTTAGAGCAAATGTGCAGTAAACTCTTCAGAATTTAGACAAGATCGTGTATGAAATAACTGCCCGTACCATACGCTCTTTCGCTTTTGATTGTTATTGTTATTTGGTTGCACTTCAGTCACATGTGATGTCAATTTACTACGATAGACAATCCTTACAGACAATCCCTTGAGACAGGATGGAGACGAGTTATGGTGCTACTCGGGCTGCGTTACCATGGACATGGCTGGTTTCGGACCATCTTCTGGGGAAGAGGACACTCATGCCAGACAAGAGGTCAAGGACGAGAGGACTGGTGGTTGGGGCACTCACAGTCCCCCCGATTGGAGGACAGTGTCACGTGATGTGGAAGACAAAGGCTTTTTACCATGTGTGCCTGCTTCCTTCTGTCATTTGTTTTGCAAGAGGACAGGTTAACCGCATGAAGCTAATGTGTGGAGATGTACTGCCCAAACCTTCTTCTGACGAGAAGAAAAACACTTTGAAATGCCACAACGCAAGCTCCAATGCATCTAATAATAGTTAACTATGTATAATTGAATAACCGAAGAAGAAGCAAAGAAAGATAGGGAAGAAAGACATAAAACAGAAAGAAAGAAAAAAATAGAGAACAGCAGAAAAGAAAGAAAGGAAGGAAGCCAAAAAGACATAATGAAAGTAAGAAAAAAAAAAATAAAAAAGGAAAGAATGAAAACATAAGGAAACTCACAAATAGAGAAAGAAATACACGTGCTTATACCCACCAATCAAGAGCGAGATAAAGAATGGCTGCTGTACAATTCAGACACAAAATATTTGTTGTTGATTTGCAACGGAGTGGGATGCAGTCTCACCCTGAAAAAGCCGTTGGATAATAACTCTCCTGCCTTCTCAGCACAACAGGACGACACAGCGGGAGATAGCAGCTGATCAATGGCTACTAAACTTTTATCAGCATCACCAGCCCCTCGAGCGGGAGGTCTTCACTCACAAACAGCTATTTTTACAGGAACAGCAAATACATTACAACCAATACAAAACTATCTTTACTGCATACACATCCTTATCTAGCAATTATTTAGATAAGTAGATACTCTTTCAAAGTTACTGTATTGAAGCATGTACAATATTATGCAGATGTCATTTCTTCTCTCTCTCTCTCTCTCTCTCTCACACACACAAAGGTCTGATAGAGGATCTAATATTTTTATCCGTAATTTTAATTATCGATGAGTTAATGATAAAAAGTTTACCCGAAAGTCAGGATTCCTGTTGAAACACCGTTTGCTGTCACGTCGTTTCAGTAAGGTGGGTATCTCAGCAGTGTGAGCAGTGTTCTGTGCTTAAAAACCCTCTTCTCACCCTCGCCATGCAAATGGATCCAATGCAGAAAAAATGAGCTCAGTCTGGCTCTTAATAGGAATCCAAAAACAGGAGTACCAGGTCTAGAAAACAAGTAGAATGAACGTAGAAAAAAGTTGACCCAAACCGCATCTGTGTACACGTACACGTGCATGTGTGTGCGTTCGTGCGTACCTCAAATATCTAGCGAATAAAGCAACTATTCATGTGTGCATGCATAGTTTGTATTGTATGCACACACATATCTACAAATATGTACAGACAGACTACCCACCTCCAAAGATTTTAGATAATTTCTATACGTGGTGGGTCTTTTTCTTCGCAAGCAGATGAGAATTGTGAGCACGTGTGCGATTGTGAACCTCAGACCTCGGCAAGATATTGTGAAGGAGTTTTCAGCTTGACCTGACCTGGCCACAGCAACACGCCCTGGCGTTTATCCGGAAGAAAGTCTGGCTTCTTGCCTCCTGAAGACCTGAGGGGAGATTAGGCGCTTGTGCCCCTTGAAATTGCCTGGATCAAAAGGGAAGATTAAGGACTTAGCACTTTTCCATTAGGGAGCAGGGCGCTGGCTGCAGACGACGTGCTGCCCTCTACTAACTGTCTAACACGCAGCGCAAAGTCAATCAGGCCCTCCCACCAGCCTCCACCACGTCCTGAATATTCATGAACAGATGTTGTCAGGGCTTATCGTAGAGGATCTATTGTCTGTCCTGAGGTCTGATAAGCGGAGACGATTCTTTCGAGGACAAGACCTTGGATTACTGGTAACGAGTTACGGTTTGTAGCAGAAAAAAAAACTGTATCTTGTGTCGGTAAATGTGATGGACTGTCTGTAAGTCCACTTGATTCCTGTTTGTTCCAAGTTCGAGCACAGTTACGGTATATTCTTTATTAATCGGATGAAGGACGAACATTTCGCCGGATTTGTCAAATTGACCAGACTCTATATTGTCATGTCAAAATTTTTCCAAACTTGGTCAAACGGTGGAAGACATTTTTCCTGTAAAGAAGACCCTTCAGGTTGACTAATTTCTTTTGTTTGTTTGTTGTTGTTTTTTCTTTTTGTTGTTGTTGTTTTTTTTTTACTTTCCTTTGTTACAGTTGTTTTTCTTTTCCATGATTCTTTCTTTGGTTACTTCTTACTTTGTTTCAAACGAGTATTAGCAAGCTGCTTGTGATTACCTATGTGCAAGTATTTGTCATTACACAGACACTTTAGTCTGTTAGGCTTTATGCTGTTCTTTCACAGAGACACGAAGGAGAAGTGCTTTATCTCAGAAAAGTGTTGGAATAGAATGACGAGCCTGGGCTACAGTCAGTACTCGCTGTCACATCAGATTTTCTACCTGCAGATCGGAGAGCTGGTGAGTGTATTACCTGCAGTAGTTAGTGTTTGATTCTTCAGTAGTTAGTGTATTATCTAGCAGTAGTTAGTGTTTGATCCTTCAGTAGTTAGTGTATTATCTGGCAGTAGTGAGCGATGCTCGGGGAGATGGTTACTACAAATATGTCAGTAGTGAACGTGGTACTGGTCAGTTTATAAATAATCAGAAATCAGAAATAATAATAAAAAGACCTTATTTGGTGAATAATAGTTATTATTTGTTAAATAATACATTTATCGTTTAGTGACAAGTAAACTATTATTTGGTGTCTAATAAGTTATATTTTATTACTTCTACAGTTATATTTTGGTGTCTAGTATTATATATTTTAGTTTCAATTGGAAATATGAATAGCAGTATTTTCTGCCACGACTATGACATTTTCAGCGTCGTTTGAGCTATTTTAAACTTTTAAAAGGATATATATAAGTACATAAGTAAAGACTTGAGTGTTAGCACAACAGTCGTGTTCACTTTTCTGCCACAGCACGCGCCACGCCCACACATCCTGACTAGTGACGTACATTATTAGTCAGCCGCCTGCCCCGCCGTCTGGCGGCCCGCTAAGAGAAGGCGGGGATGAGAAAAAAAAGATGAGTGACAGCTCATCTTGTCGATAGTTCAGATGGGATTCCCCCGTTAAATCTTCTACGGACGGGAAACACAAATCCCGAGACAATTGAAAAACGCACGAGGGACTAGGAGCGACGCCACGGACCGTGACACAGGAGAAAGTCGGCCGCCATCTCGCTGCGCCGAGAACGAGCATAGAAAGTGCGTTTTGTACGCGTCACAGAGCGAGAATGGTGTTGGTCCACGTCACAGAAACACAGTGAGAGAGAATGGTGCCAGTCCACGTCACAGAGCGAGAATGGTGTCGGTCCACGTCACAAAGCGAGAATGGTGTCGGTCCACGTCAGAGAGAGAGAGAGAGAAAAAAAAAAGTGGTGCCGGTCCACGTCACAAAATGAGAATGGTGCAGGTCCACGACACAGAGCGAGAATGGTGCAGGTCCACGACACAGAGCGAGAATGGTGTCGGTACACGTCACAGAGCGAGAATGGTGTCGGTCCACGTCACAGAGCGAGAATGGTGTTGGTACACGTCACAGAGCGAGGATGGTGTCGGTCCACGTCACAGAGCGAGAATGGTGTTGGTCCACGTCACAGAGAGAGAATGGTGTATTTCGCGAGTTTAGCGCCTTGTCCCACGAACGCTCTATTGCTAGCCACTTCCTGCCCACATCTGTGCTGCTATTTCCATCCCCGGAGCCACAGTTGTTGCTGTCATCAAATTTCCCTCCAAGTCACCCACCTCTCTCCTTCCCCACGTGTTTTCCGCCGGCGCCACCGGAACAAGACAGCAGACGACACTCACAGAAGCTTTCGTGTGCTTTTCCAGCAGAGAATATGTTTGCTTTCAACATTTTGCATAGAGTGCTTTATTTGTTCTTAGAAAACTATTCACGAGGACACATTTTTTTTATTTGTCTGTGGGTCTTTCTTTCATTGCGATGTCCTACTCACTAAATTACTGCCGGTCGTGACAGAGCGGATGCATGGCGCACATCGTCTGGAACATTCTGATGCACAACCAGCCAGGACTGCACGTGCTGCAGGACACCTTCTGCGCCAACATGCTGCGTGAAGCGGAGAGCTTTGATCGCGCCGGCCTCCCAGCGGTCTTCCAAGACCTTTTCATGGAGCAAGGTGAGCCGATGCCAGATCAAACAGTACGAACATTGCCGTTGACTCTTTAGCATGTGTCAGAGGGTCGGCTGGAGTATTCCAAGCAGTAAATTGTCTTCCTGGCAACAGCAACCGATATTTTCTGGTACATTTGTCTGGCGAAAGCGCCTCTAGACGTTTTATTCAAAAGAGTTTGTGTACAGCGTCAAAATAAATTGTTTTTGAACAACGCAGTCGAAAGAAAATAACGATTGAATCGATGGCTAACTTGACTGAGCAAACTGAGTGAATTCACAAAGACTGCTACACCGTGGAGATGAGCATACTGTACACTTAGGTCTTAATTTAATATTTTTAGCATTTTTTTTACCATGTCATTAGGATTCCGAGGCCTTATGGTGTAACAAAGATGTTGAACCCTCTACCAATTCCTCCAAAATTGACAAATCCCACACCGTCAAATTCTCAAGATGCTTCTAAACATGAAGATGAAGCTATATAGAAAATTACCCAGCTGCATTACTTAAAGTTTCTTTAAAAAGCTGATATGGTATGCTGTCCTCAAAGTATGAAGTTCAGTACTTAAAACATAAAGGATTTCCCACGAACTGAATGAAGTGGTCAAGTCTTAATATTTATATTATTATTTCCTGTATTTCCATACTTCACGAGGATGTCCGTGGAATGACTGAGGTGAGAGTACCAACGGAAGTCGTTGGTTTTTAGAATAAGTGATTTATCGAGTGAATGTCCGACGTCTGCCATCTGACACCCAGGGGCTCTGTGCGGCATGTACGGGTATTATGAGTTCTTCCGTTACGACTGGCTGGAACACATCCTGGGATGGCAGGACCGAGCTGAAGGCTGCTACAAGTGGGCTGGCTGGCCTCTAGAGAAGAGTGGTAAGTAACGTGCTCCCCCCTGTCTCTCTTCTCTGTCCTCCTGAAGTCTTTGTCATCAATTTTATTTCACCGGAAAGGAATCGGGGTGGGCGCTAGTTTTAAGGCCAGTAGATAAAGGCAGAGAAACTCAAACTAAAAAATGAACAAAAGTCTTAACAGATGTTTAATAACCTCTGATTATTTACTGAATCTTCTTCTGAGAGAATAAGCAATACGTTCTCTCACAGATATCTATGTGTGCAGAATGTAATATGTATAAATATCTTTGCATGTATTTACATATGTTTGTATGTGCTCACATATACAAATTTTCATATACAGTGATACCTCGGTTCTCGAACATAATTCGTTCCGGGAGGACGGTCGAGAACCAAATTGTTCGAGAACCGAAGCAATGAAACCCATAGGAAATAATGGAAACTGGATTAATTCGTTCCAAGCCCCAGAAAATGCCTATTTACTGGCCTAATTTGTATATAATATGTAGAAAAACATGAGTCTCAACAAGAAATAAGAAATAAATGTGCATTTATTAAAACAAAAATAAAATGTACTGTACAGTACAGTACAGTACAGTAAATTGTGTTTCATTTACTGTACCTGTACCAAACTTTATGGCAGGAGGGAATGAATGTGGAGGGAGGAGGGAAGGGGGATGGTTATTGTTTTGAAGGGGAGTCCTCTTCAATTAAAAACAGAGGGTAACTGCTCTTCGTGTGTTTCTGTTCTCTGTATCTTTTGCTGAGGAGAATCAGAATCTTGCTCTGCAGTTGCTTGTCTGATTTCTTTACGGAAGAATTTGTCAATTGTTTGCTGTTTTTTTCTCCTTTGCAAAATTTTGCGGAAAGTGGACATAACATTGTCATTAAAAATGTTAACTGCTTTATTTGCTACCACTTTATCAGGGTGATGTTGTTCAGCAAAATTTGCGATTTCTGCCCATTTTGCACACATTTCGTGACTCTCTCCACAAAAACGTCACTCTCTCTCTCTCTGCACTCACACTGATGACGCAAGCAAGGCGCGCTGGGCAGAATGAACGCCAATCGGCTCAACTCGGCTCATCTCGGACGTTCGGATGTTCGGATGTTCGAGTTCCAAATATTTGTTCGGATTCCAAGACAAAATTTTCTCGAATTTCCTGGTCGAATACCGATTTGGTCGAAAGTCAAGGCGTTCGAGAACCGAGGTATCACTGTATATATATATAAGGTTTGTCCAAAAAGGAACGGGACTTTTTATTTATTTCAATTCTAAACAAAATGATGGAAAAGTGCATTTGACTCGAGGAGAATTCTTTGAAGCGGAAACCATATAGTTTGTTGATTAGAATTGAAATAAATTGTGACACCAGTCCAGTCGCTTTCAAACATACCTCCTGTGTGTGTCTACAAAAAAAAAGCATAGCAAGTAGACATGCGTATATATAAAGAATTTGTATGTGCGCGATTCATTAAAGACCAACCTGAACGGTTTGCACTTTTTTCAGATATCAGTAGATATAGGTGATATAAAACTAACCTGTAAATTTCGGCCTCCAAAACTCATCCGTTAATTAATTATCCACTACGATTCGCGATCATTTCTCGTGGTTCTGAAAAACTGCGACTTGAGCATGAGAAATACAGACTTTCAACGTTCAAATAACCCGAACTGTCGCTCATTCTCGCTCTCTCTGATTGGTGTTGACGGCTGACAATGTTGTGAATGGTGTACCAACGTGACTGTTAGCGGCACTCGTTGATCACACGTGGGTTTTGGAGGCTGAAATTTATAGATGAGGATTATATCGTCTTTATTTACCGATATCTGCAAAAAACGCAAACCATTCAGGTTGGTCTTTAAAGATACCATCTTGTGCGACTATATGTAATTTATGAGCTGTCTTCTCGCTCAGCTCGCAGAAACTACCGCCTGAAGAGAGAGGAGCGTCGCCTGGATGGAGGCTGTTTGTGTCACCGCACCACGGTGGCTGCGGCAGCGCTCGTGCAGTACGTGCGTTTTCTGACGGAGGCCTACCTGCAGCAAGCAGCGCAGCTGATGGACAGTCCGCAGTGATGGAGACTTACCTACACCAAACAACGCAGCCACATTACAGTCTAACCCTGACCCTAACCCTAACCCGTGTCTACACAAAGCAACTCTATGCAGTGACGAAGACATTAATTATGAGAACCGGAAGCTTCGTCCCTTGCGGCCAATAGAAGCAATGTGTACGATAGGATGAACTCAACTCACAGCAAAAGATAAATGATTTCTTGAACACGTTGCTGGATTAAGAATTATCAGCGCTGTTAAAAAAAGAGGACTTAATGAAATTACGACTAAAAAAATTGCAGTTTTGTCCCTTGTCCATGCTGAGCATAGAAATCACGTGATATATTAAGCAGAACATATGATTCTTGTGAAACTCTGTGGTTCGAAGTCTTGGCAATAGTTGATCTCAGTGTTCCATTGGACAGAACTGCAAAATAAGGTCACTATTAATAGTGATAATGACAAGGAAAACTGAAATTTTTCAACTATGCTAAGTAAACTTGACAAATTATACGCATAAATTTAAAAAAACCCTACCCAGATCAGTTCTTTGAGCAAACTGTTCAATATTAATTTCCTATTTTAGTTTAAAAAACACACTGATCACTGATTTACGAGTCAAAGTCAACATTATGGAAATACAGTGCTCTTATTGGTGTTCATAACTGATTAAATTAATTACTTAGTAATATTTTTGAAACTGTACATTTTTCTTTGGTTGCAGATGTGAGGTCTCGTTTCTAGATTGACCATAAGAAATCAAATATTTTATGATCAAATTGTTTCGCTTTGTTTCTTCCTTCCATCTTTAACAAATACGTAAAGACTTACTTAAAGGAACATGCAGATCATTATTGTTTAACTTCAAGTCGTTTGGACTTTGCTGTCCTCAAACGAACGAACGGAGGTCCAGAACTATGATGCAATACGGTGGGAACATGGCAGGCCAGGAAAGCATCATCTATTTAAGAAATGATATGGTTAAAAAATGGGACCTGCAGAGATTTTTCGTCTGATTTCTGTAAACATTGGTAGGCTTTTGCCAAGTAATGTAACTATAATGCTTATAGTTGTTTGCATGAAACAATGAGTGCCTAAATGCATGGGTCGACGAAATTAATGAAAGTAAGGTCCCTCCGTCCACTTAGTTATTAGTCAAAAGAACTGTTAAGGGATATTTTTCTTCACTTTCTCGTCTGAAGATATAAAGACTGTGTAATTCAAATCAGGTTTTATTTAAGCAGTTAATGCAGTACATGCGTAAAAGTATGTCGAATAAAAAATGCAATGTTATATATTCTTCTATTTCTCTGTTAGAGTGCAATTTTTTTAATAGACAATGATTAATGAACAAAAACTATCACAGGTTTAAAAACACCAAAAATAGTCAAATCTGTCTCTTGGACAAGGATAAGGCGGAAACTAAGAGAAAATCTGAATGCCAGTGGCTAGATCTTTGCTCGACGATTACATCCTGTAAGAAAACAGGAACCGATGACATTTGAAAAAGTAGAACATACACTTATCTTGCTCTTAGTCTTGTCACCTGCGCCCTTTCAGTGAAGATGATCCGATGTGACCATAAGCCGCATCTGTGAGTTATATTGGAAATGTCACTGTGGTTTTACTTTCAATCTGTCTGTAGGCCACCACAAAATAAGTGTTCGGAGGAATGTTTTGGTAAAACACTGCCGGAGGTCATTTAGTACACCATGGGTGTCAATATAAGCCTTGCAAAGTTTTCAGTTATCTATTTTACCCAAACTGTTCTTGTGAGAACTTTAACAGATGTGGTTTTGTTTTTCAACCAAAGTGCGTTGATGTCGTCTTGCACTGATTTCATCAATTATGCATTGGTCTGAGATATTCTTGTCTGATGTTTGGAGATCGGAATCAAAATTTTCAGATAGACACGACACTAAGCAAACCACATTGTCTCCTCTGTCTGTCTCACGCGCGCACGCACATACAAAGAAAGAGAGAGGATGACTAGTATCGAGCCACAGACCCTTGGGATTAATTACCTTTATGGTCTACAACTGAGTACTATTATTGTCTCTTAACCACTTTGTTTCATAATTCTCCGAAAGGCCAGACCACAGAGCTTTGGCTCGATTAATTTATCAAGTCTTTCATTATTACTTCATTCGATCTTGTGTCAGACTTGCGGCGACTAAAGAACTTGAAGTAGAGTTACTAAACAAAAATCATTTGCTGCACACCATCCATTCCAACGGCACTCCTTTGAATTCTGTCATTTTCATGCACTCAAGTTCTCCAGAAGCTTTTCACCAGCAGAATCGGCTTAAGCTCGGCACTTCCTGTCCAATATTTATTCGCCTTGTCACCAATATTTTCAGCCCAAAGTTTATGTGAGATTACAATGTTCGATAACTCCAATGAAGTCCGAGAACTTTGATATGTCACGTCCCTGGAGAGACGCGGTTATCGATCCTGAGCTTTGTTTTACTTTCTGTTGTCAGCTTTAGATTTAGCACTTGATCGCCGATTAGGCCACTGAACGCAATGACTGGCAAGAATGTGCTTCCAGAGATCACTTCCGGCTGAATTAGACATGTTTGAAGCGAACATGCTAGATAATGTAAAGCGGGTTCTGAAATAAAGTTTACTAACTGAACGCGTACCGGGCCGTGGGACTAACATTCTGGATGCTCATCAGTGAATAAAAACAGTCGGGAGATGCTACCGCTTTGTGGTTGCGTGTTTGCACGCCTCACTGTACAAATTTCATCTGCAAGCGTTTGTCTGTGTGTACATGTGTGTGTGTGTGCATGTGTGTGTGTGTGAGTGTGAGACTTTGTCAGTGTGTTTTCTGTGTGTCGGTGTTTCAGCTTCATGCAAAGGGTGTTTGTAAGTGTACGTCGGGGTATGTATCAGAATGAGCTGATGCTGTAGATTTAAAAAAAATAAAAAAACAACCCAACCCGAATGGACTAAAAATGGATCCATCGAGTTTGCATATGCGCGCGCGTGGGTCCATAGCGTTTGTTTTTTAAACTCATTTTTGGGTTGTACATGTGCACAAAGTGCGTTTTGCGTGATTGCATGTCGAGCTCTTTGTAATGTCAAGCTCATGTGTTACATAAATCAATAATATCAATTATAAAAAAAAACAAACTAGAAGACAAATAATTAATTAGGCGAGTTTGAATAAGTGCGTGTGTGTAGATATATTTGTTCTTATGCGTTACTTTGCATGTGTGTTTGTGCGCCAGTGTTTGTTCCTGCGCGCTTGTGTTTGTACACGTGTGTGTTTTTGTGTCCTTTTGCGTGCACGTGTGTTTGTGCATGTGCGAGTGCTTGTCGGTACATGTAAATTTGTGTACTCGTGAATGCGATTGCTTTTTTCATGTGGGTGAGCGTCTGTATGCATGTTTTTCATGTGCCTGTACCCTTTAATGTTTTTGTACACATGACTGTGTGTTTGTGCATATGCCTAATGCCTGTATTGTACGCGCGGCAGTTACACCAACTGAAAGAGCAGTAAAGGGAGAGCACAAATACTAAGCAGCATCCGTGCCACAGTTACTGACCCCTTACCCTCCCACTCCCCACGCGCTCAGCCCCCGCAACTGCAGACCGCGATTCGCTCTGTTGACATGCAAATGCCAGAGCGCTGATGCGAAAAAAATGCTTGATTTCCGGTTTCGAGACGAAATTCTGCGCCTGCCATTACACGAGGGTACGCGGGTTACACGTTCCAATGTTAGCTTCAATAAAATATCACCAAACTGCAATGCCAAGCCACGGACAGTCGCGTTCTCTATTTCCACACGCAGCCTTCCGTTCAACCCTCCAGCTTTCAAAAAGACCTTGGTTAGTGTCATTCGAACTGTATAGTCACTTACCATGCCATTGACAGTTTAACCACATAAATCAAACTTGTTTCTCGCAGCCTTGCAAGGTATAGCTTCCTAGAGCAGCGCAGTATATCTGTCTGGCAAACCGTGTCTGTTTGCTCATTCATTTTTATTTCTCATTTCACTTTAAAAAGAAAGCTTTATGCAGCTGGTAGAAGGGCAGTAAAAATATGGCAGTTCAATAACACAGGCATGATGTTATGCCGGTATGAAAGCTAGGGTCGGGGGGTTAAAGTACAGCGGCCTCCCACTTGCCAAAGGTTCATCGTTTTCAGAGCAGAAACATCCTATGAATGGCCGCTCTGGCAGGAGAAACATGGTATGCAAGGAAAAAAAAAAAACTCTTGGCTTTTGAATGAATTTCGTAACAACTGATTTCAGAGAGGAATTTCCAATTTTTATTTAATCACCCAGTTCCCCCTCAAGTTGATGGTGCCAAAATGGCTGACCCTATCAAAAGCTCGCCACTGTGCAGTTAGGCGGCTAATGTCTAAATGCTGACTCTCGCCACACAGCTGACTAGACATCTAGCAAATGGTTATATAATAATGGAGAACTGGATTTAATCGTATGAACTATATGGCCTTTTGACTGATTGTCCCCTGCCGAATCAACCATTGATTAGGCAAAAGAGAAGATAAGCTGGTGCGCTTTTCAGGGGAGGCAAGCGTAGCCAATTTCGGGCTCACAGTTTCGGCGATTAGCGTTGTCTCCCCTCTGGGGAAGGGGAGAAGGTGCGTCAAGGGTATAAATACAAGTCCCCCACTCCCACCTTCCCTTTTCCCCATCTCCCGTAGATGTTGAAGACTCGGAAGTTCCCGTCATCGAAATTAATTACCCGAAATTAATTAACGTAATAAATAAAACTAATTCTGTAACGAGACAAGTGTAAATCACATTTCAGTCTCTGCATATCTATCCCGTCTTTACTCGCATCGCGTTGTAGAAAAACTAGACACAATTAAATTGTAAAGATTGTGGCAAACAATTACATGCACAGACAAAATCAATACTAACAGGAAACAATTATAGAAAACTAAATATCCTTTAAATAATGAACAGTAGCAACCAAAACTTGAGGTGAATTAAAGTTATCTTAAATACGTCTAGTTTCAAATTTCAAGATTAAAGCTATATGTATACTTCAAGATACTTTGTGGACAGACATTTCACACTCACTACCTTACATTCATTTATTTGATTACAAATCACACATCACACTTGTTCTCACACGCGATCTCAACTTTCTCCCAGCGACAATCTACAGAACTACAAGATAGTCTGCGATTCGTGCTTCAGACCTACAAGCACTCATTCTGCTTCTCACACAAGTCAGGAATGGTATCGGGCAGCATTTATTTATGAGATGTGTATATTTTGTCCAAACACCGCACACCGCAAGCAGCAGCTTGCTAAGTCAAAGTAGTTTTTTTTTGGCAAAATGATAAGAGATAAAACACCCGACTTTTTCACAACTCCTGGATGTTGCTGACAAAAGAGTTGCTATATTCGTATTACCTAGCCTGAGAAAAACATGTCCTTTCAAAATCAAACAAAAAATTACATAATATAAAAAAATAATATCAACAAGTTTTATGATGTAAAACAGGCATAATTCATAATCACATGCAATAAATGTACACAAAAAAGTAAAGTCCGCAAATTTGCGGCACTCAAAATGACTTAAAAACAAATAAAAAAACAAAAGAAACAAAAAGAACAACAAAAATATTTATAGTCCCTGAGTTACACCTTCGTCAAGCGGTGCTGTAGCTGGAGCAGGCACGTCGACAACAATAACGCCTCTGCAACAGGATGGGTGGTGAAAGGAGGGGATGGGGATGGGGATGGGGATGGGGTTCGAACACTTAAAGACGTACAAAAGATGGCGCTAAAGTTCCACGCACAACTAAGGAAGACAATCCATGATAGTGAGAGGAGCTCTTTAGTTTCAAGAGGTCTGCCCAGGTGCTGGCCTCATAAACCCCAGAGGTTACATGGTCTCGAAAGATTTGATTTCTTTTTTGTTCGAGTTTCGCACAGATATACACACCATAACTTATAAGAATAATAACAACAATAATATTATTTACAATTCCAAGGCTGTTTTTTTCCTGCTGTAATCACATCGTGATGCATTCAGTGGGGGAGCGGGCTTTGATTAGAGATACCACCAGAACCGACAATCGTGTTGTTGCAACTCATAATCACGTTTGGTGGGTCCACGTGCGAGGTCATGTGATCCACATGCGATCGTGTGACTGTATAGCTTTGGTTTCATAGCTGAAAGTCGCAGTTCAGTAATGGAGGTCATAAATGCACTCTGGCATAAACTTAAAAGGATCGGAAGTGAGGCTGGAGCACGCGCATCTGAATGGAAGTTCGAAATCCATCACTGCTGACGAAGTTTGCAAGTCTCACTGGGAAACTAAAATTGTTTTATGTCTTCCGATTTGTTTTTCCGTTGATAACTTTACAATCAACATCTGGTTTGGAGCTAGAACAAACGCGCGCGCACTCACACACACCCGCTCACGCACTCGCATATATAGTTCTGTAAAAAAAAAATACACAAAAACATATATAAATACTGCAAAGAAGACGTGTCATGGATGGCCCTTTTCTCCCTGTGACTAGCTGATATAGGTTCTAAAATAATGGACTATATCGAGGCATTGTACACACCCTGTATAACAAACACAACTTGATGTAGTGGAGTGCCGGAGAAGAAGCTGTGCTGTGTGTGGCACAGACATTCCGACCTCTGTCGCGCTGATCCATATACTCCTTCAGAACCCTGACGATAGATAATAACACTAATGAAGCACATTCCTTGCCACCGAAAACAGAAACAGAATGACTGACGGACTAACGCATCCAAAAGTTGAAAAACTTCAAGCCTTTAGATAACGGCAAACAGACGATCTCTCACACAGACCCTCTTGTCACAGTGAATTTTGACGCTTTCCCTCAAACCTTCTTGTCACAAGAAATGTTAGTATTTCTAACTCAAACCTTGACGCAATGAATGTTGAATTTTTCCCCCTCAAAACTCATGAAGAGCTTGATGCTTCCTTCTAGTCGATTTTTGTTTCAAACCTTTTAGTCACAACCAGTATTGGTGTTTCACTTCTAGACTCTGGGCACAACATGGGTAAATCTCCTACAGACATCACGTTAATGTATCTTCTCGACAACTCTGGTTACCATCAAAGTGGATGTTTCGTACGAACAGTGGTTAGGATGATATACAAACGTCATGTGCGTTTGTATGGTCACATGACAGGCTTCAAGAATCGTGGCGTACACATGTATAGCTGCTTAAGTTGAATATAAACAGCGCACTCATCTTTCACCTGACTGCCTCCACTTGTTTTAATAACTAACCTCATCGCTTGCCAATCTCAAAGAGAACGATGCCAAGGCCACTCCTTCACTTTCCATTTAATCTCAGCAGAATAAGAAACATTGTCCACCGACAATGGAACCTCAGGTTTCCATATAGTCTTCGAAATATTGTATACATACTAATATCATATTGAAGATTCTTTCACCAAACCAGCAGCCATTTGTTTCTCTAATGATAGCTATACGCGTGCCGTCCTTTTACTCTTTCTGAAAATGCCTTTATTCAAGCAGAAAGTTCCACGTGGTTCTCAGTAGTAGAAGATGTTCCAAAAGATGGCGAAAACGACACAACCTAAGTACACAGCGAGTGCTATCCACCAGACGTACTGTTCGTGAAGCTTCTGTTCAAAGTTCTTGAGGACCACTAAGCCCACAGTCAGTCCCAGCCAGCGCCCCCATCAGGTGGGCCGTGTACCCGACAGGTGGGTCCAGCTCCTTGTAGGTGTAGCGATCCCAGATTGCAAAGCCGACATCAGCACTTGCTGCCACAGAACAGAGAGACTATCAGTGAAGACTGGATGGACAAAACTTCTTATATTGCAGAAAAGGGGCTGGTCAGACTACAATAAGTAAAGGGCGAGAGCTAAATTGAAAAAAGGATCTTCTTGCTTATTTTACCTCTCGTTAATAAAAAAAAATTGTCATTGTCATTGTCTCTCTCTCTCACTCTCTCACTCTCTCACACACACACACACACACATTAATGCAAACAAATGTGTACACGACATGCTCGACACACACTATTCAGATAACCACAGATTCACTCAACTTTACACAGACGTAAGCTTCCTTTCTCCCAGAGGCAGTCATACCGGAATACTGCTATTTCCTGACGCTTCCTTTCCTCACGCAGTCACGCAGGAATATTGCTAAGTCCTGAACTTGGTTACATACCAATAATAAGTACAGCTGCCAGTTTCAGGATGCCTAGTTCCATTTGTGAATAGTTCTGAAACAGAATGAGTTCGTAATATGTGTTGTTATGTGCTTAACGACAGAGTACTCAAATCATTCGTATATTTTACATGTGCGTTTAATCATTTCAGTAATAACAATAGAGTTGTTCAAGGGAGAAGGGAGAGAACCAATATTTGTTGACGCAGAAGAGTTTTCTCCCATCAATCTTTGATCGGCCCAATATTTGGTTCTCTCGTTTAGAGAGTACTATGTGTGTGGGGAGAGAGTGAGTGAGAAAAACATGACAATCTGACTTTAAAAAAATCCTCCAATACTTATATGATGATAGTTATTTTACCTCGTTTACATCCCTGTTTCATAGTGTAACTTATCTCAAACTACCAGGTAAGTCAGGTACAGTTCAAACTCACCAGTAATATATTAGCCAGGTGGGCAGCTAAAAGTGCATAAACCCCTCCAGATGCCCCCACCAGGAAGGCGTTCATGTCGAACACGGATGTCCCTAAAGACCCTGATACAAACAGACAATGGCATGGAAACCTGATATCATAAGACATTGCAGCATCTCAAGACATTAAACGGTATAGGAATGTACAATGCACCAGTTTTTGCTGACAAATGTAAGAAGCACATTCTCCAGATCGGAGTATTCTTTCATGCTAAAAGTTAAAAACGATCGAGATGCACCTGCTAGCACACCGGCCATGTAGATGATGAAAACTCGGAAGCTGCCGTGAACCATCTCCAGCGGGATGCCCACCACAACCTGCACAATCACGTTGAACAGCAGGTGGACGTATCTGAAACAACATGCACTGCAGTGAGGAAAACATACAAACTGATCTCAGGATATTAGAAGCAAAGTGTATTGTACTCACTGTAACATACTCGATACTCAAAACCGCCTACACTATACTCACAATAATGTGCGAGACAGAGCCCTCGAGACATTTGTAACAAGATGACGATGACTCTGCGGTGAATGCGTTTAAAAAATGAGCACCGATGGAGTTCAGCAAAAAAAATGGGGATGTGAATTGATTTCCTTCTTCAGAAAAAGTTAGGCAAGCATCATTGTGTTAGGGAGACCGGCGAGAAGTTAGCTGCAGCAGTCAATGTCAGAGAGGACAAGGGCGATAACATATTTAGTGGTGGCATCTTTTATAAAATCTTATCGCATCTAACTAATGCGTCGGAGATAATAATAGCATGACTCAATTAGCACTATAGGAGAAAAAGTAATTTAAAGGCAGAGTGTTGTCGCACATGACACCCAGAGTCTGATATAGAAACGGTCACAATGTGAGAGAGACAGAAGTAGAGAGGAAGCTGAGCAAGTTTCTAGGGCAGCAATTATGAAGCGAGGCTAAATATTTGTTATGGGGCAACATTGTTTCCAAAATTATAAAACAGTGTCTAGACCCCGCAGATGTTGTTTTATCCATGGAACTGTAGCGATAAGGTGGTAAGGGAAGGTCTTGGTAAGCAACAAGCTGTTTTAAAGAATGAAGAACAATAAAAAATATGTTTAGTGTTGAACTGACGCCCATCCCCGACACAAAGCCAGTTTTTCCCCCATAGCGTCTGCGGCTCCCATTCTTCAATTTGGAACGAGCCTCTTCTGAACCCACCTAAGTTTGTAATTTATTGTGTTTGCTGAAGAAACATTAAGCACAGTTCAAGTTTCTAAAGTCTCTGTCACAGTTGAATGCCAAACATGTCAAACACACACACCCACAATCATACTCATCGTCTGTGTGTGAGTCGCTGTTAGAAAGAAGTGCTGTAGTTATTTTCTGATTGCATGACACTAAGAGGAAATGCTTGTTTCCTCACAGCAACTTCTCCAGACATTTCGCGAACAAAGCAGATGCGGGCAAAGCCACCATCATGAGTGTCTGGCGAAGCCAAGAAAGGATATGGCGTAATTACCCAGCATGCAGTAGAATGTACAGGACAAAGCGCCACAACTCTACGCGGCGGTCAGGGCGGTAGATGAAGATGCTGTGAGCAGGCACCGGACCGTTCAGGGTGATCATGCGGGACTCCATACAGTAGTAGACAAAACATCCCACCTGTCACAGAATTGCACCTTGATGCTAAGTAACTGAATGATCGTAGGATATGAACCTATACAAAATAAAGACTGGTGACAGAATAATAATAATCATCATCATAATAAAAAATAATAATCATCATCTGTCCATGTTGCCATACCTGATTTCACGTCTGTATATGTACTTTACCAGATAAATTCAATAGTCCAATATTTAGAAGTAAATGAAAAATGTTTTAGAAGAACGAAAACAATAAATTTTTTCCATATCCAACATCCCCAATATATGAAAAAAGAAAAGATAAACAGCTGAAGGAAATACAAACACGAAGATCCAAGATTGATCTCCAACTCAAAATATGACCACGACAGAAAAATTTCAAGAAATCAGATACTCAGACTGTTTAGCGAAAAAGGGACACAATTCTCACAACTCACGAAATAGACTGATAAGCACACAAACATCCACTCTCAGAGAAACGCATAGTTACACATGTAACAGAATAACATCCAGTGACACGTTCACCCTCGCACACCCAAGAGTCCACGCACACACAGGTCGTCCACACTACGACATTTTAATGTCATGTTCCGCTCAGACCTCACCTCCAGCAAGGTGATGATGGGCACAAAGATGGGCGGCGGGCAGCAGGTGTAGCGGTCGGCGTAGAAGCGCCGGTCACCCTCGTCTGTGAGGAAGTCGCGCGCCAGACGCCGGACCATCTTCTGGAAGCAAGTGTGTGGAGGACTGTCGGCCCTCAGACACACGCTGCTCGGCCACACCTCACCTTCAGTCCTGGCCTCCACGGCCAGTCGAAAGCTGGGGTTGCGGCGGTTGCTGAGCTGTGTGGACACAAGTAAACGACAGTCAGGTGAGGCTGGTCACTCTTGGGGACATCTGGACAGGTTTCCGCAAACAGGTGCAGCTGTCATTTTTAGAAATGCAGGTGTGTGCATGATCTGATTCTTTTATTCTGGTTTTTCTATCGAAGCGACTGCCTTTGTCGACGATTCTTTAAACAAGATTGCGTTTATTTAAATTTTGTTAATTTTAAATGAGTGCACACTGTTTAGTTTTACTGTACTGAAGGTGTAACTAACTTTGTTGTACACAAGAAATTTCATTTTTATGAAGTCAAAAAGGTATTTTTGTACTCGAAAGTATTTACAGACTGCCTGACTACGCTGATTGACAGGACGGCTTACACATTCAAACTTCCGTTGGAAGAAACGACTGCCTGATGAAAAAGCTGTTAAAGGTTTGATGAAATGAACGAAGAGATTAGATAATGAAAGAGATATTTGTTTGAGTAATGACCTAACTCTAACTTTGACTAACAGCAGGGGGTTGGTCAGCATTTATGCCTGTTAGAAAACTATAAGTCTTCTGTAAATGAATATTCTAGTGCTGAAGGTAGAAAAAATACCATAATTGCAAAAACATAATACTGCTACTCAAACCTATTGTTGTACTGTCTCAACTTACAAATTTCTTTAATTTTAAATTATTTGGCATTCTCAAGTCAGGCCAGTCTAAAGTTATATAAATTTACTTTGCCAGATAATTTAAATTTAAAGAAAAATATTATACATATTCTTTTGGTGCAATTATTTAAATGAAGCATTTTAAAAAGTATTATCCTACCAAACTCGCTGCATGATGAGGTCTTTTAGGTGTGTCCATGGCAACGTCATCAATCCATAAAAAGTAAATTTCTAAGATTTTTATACAATATCCAGAACTTTTGTTTTTGTCTGACCTTGATCGTGTATCAAATTTTGTCAAACAAGTTTCTTTTCGAATACAGTCTAGCTGTATAAAGCAAACTAAACATCGATTCTGCTAGTCTTAACGATAGGGAAGAAGCAGACGACCACCTCGGTACAAGACCGTCATAAATCAAGACCAAGGGATTAGGTTCCCAAAAGAAATGGTGTTATCAGTCATCAGCAGTCTTACTGCATCAGTCTGCTCTCACCTCCTGAACTTTGTTTCAGCTGCTGGACAAAACTACCAGATGGGTCTTAAACATTGAAGGCTACTGCAAGGCTACTGGAATGTATAACGGAATATCGGCGATCTTTACGATGTCGTGGGTGACGACAAGGGTACCTCAAGATCCTGCCAGCCATCATAATTTCTGGGGTTATATTATGTCACTTGTACAGTCATCGAGGTACAACATTGTCATCCATCATGATCTCAATAGGCATCCCATGGCATCGGTGCCACCATCCACACAACCACCCAACATCTGAAGAACTTAAGGCATCCACCCGATGTCCGCTAAAGTGCCTCAGGCAGAAACTCAAGCGGGGAAGCTGTCGATCACGCAAACAAATGTCTGTAAAAGTGCCGGGACATAACTCAAGCTGTGATGTTTGGCGACCAAACAGATTACTGGAATGACTCCAAACAGCTCAGGCAGTGATCAACAAGTCAAACAGTAACAAGCAGGTGCGCTCCTGTGAGAGTCAACACTTCAGCCCCGCCATCTTACTGGCAAGGAACCCCAGCAAGAGGAACTTTACAGAGGATTGTGATGAGACTGTGTACTTTAACTACAGAATCGTTTTTGATTTTTTGAGAATCTGTTGTATATGACGAACCATTTTATTTCGTATCTCGCATCTTATCGCACATACGAGCTTAGTTTATATTTGCCTTTTATTTCCCTGTATATACGTACACACAAAGAAATAAGTAAGAGATCATAAAGAGTTGTCTGTTGTATGTGTTGTATAACATAATTAAAGTTTAGGGGGGAACACAAAAAAATTTGTGAGATATTAACTAGATTCAGCAACTCCTTGTGCAAATTTTACTTGTCAGGACACCTGAGAGAAATAGAATTAAAAGCAAGCTGCTTTTTAATCGACCTTGATTTAATTCCAATTTTTTGACTTGCTGCAGAGCATGCTGTTGCCTACATTTCCAACTTTCTACAAGCTTGCAACCATCCATCACGTCCGATAATCCAGGGTTTGTCCCTGCACCTCCCCTTGCCAGAGCTCTGACAGCAGTTAGTGGCCTTGCTTTGCTCTCGTCGCTCTCGACGGACCCTCAAAGCAGTTCAGAGGGTTCCCACCACATCGAACGCCAGACGACAAGAGTTAGGCGAGATTTCTCTTGCTTGATTAGTTTCTGACCATCCCCAACCTTTTTTCCCACTGGCTGAGTGTAATTAGAATTCGCTCAACCGCTGACAGAGTCAGGATTGCAATCGCCATCTTGTTTCTCATCAACTCTAAACTCTTGATATATACATAGCTGTTGAAGATTTTGGAATTTGCGCAACGTATTGGGAATTATAGATGAAAGTATTAACTACAGTACTTGTGGTAAATAATAGAGGGCAGGTGAGGTCTAAGACAATCGATCTGTGCATTATAAAACACGGGGAGCTGCCTAGCCTACCCTGCCTTCTCATTACCGCCATTGAGATCAATCCACCCAGCTGCTGCACAAGTTGACTAACACTCTTCACGTTTTCTTGGATCAACAGAAGGCAGTGTGAGCTCGTATTGGCCGAGGGCCGTCAAGCTAATGTTTATAGTGTTTGATCGGCCAACTGCACAGACCCCAGCCAGGACGGGGGGATCATGGCAACAACATCAGGCGTGGCTGCGGGAAATATTTGTTACCGGTTGTGCAAAATATGCGTGCATGCATACCAGTCTGTTGGTGCATGTGCCCATGCATGAGTATAGAAAAGTAACTCTATATCTCAAAACAACCAGACAAATAAAAAAGAAGAAGATATGGTTTATGTAATCCAATATGATCACGTACATTGTTGCTGGCTGGTTTTAGACTACTCATTTTTCCTTCACTTTATTGTTTACGAAACCTTGTATTCTAGAAGCTTTAGAAAATAATAAAAAGAAAATGCCACTATCGTTTTTAGACAAGATCACGTGATTAATTCAGTGTCTTTTGACATTTTCTTTCCATTTGCATATTATTTTCTGTATTCGAAGCTTTTTTTTTAAAAAAAAAAAATGTTTTCGCTCTACAGCTCGCGAACAGAAGGATGTTGTCATTCCCTTATAAAAGGCTAGGCTCAAAGGAATAGGAGCTGTTAAAGGAAGGCTTATGTACTTTTAGTTTCGGAATAATGTACCCTGCTTGTTCCCACCTTCTACAAAAGAATAAAAGCATCTCACACAAACACACACATTGTCCTTTTTAGCTTTGCAGCCGCCACGGTATCCATTCCAGTATACAGGTTTGCAAACATCCATACCTATTTTCTTCTGTTTTTCTTGTTTGTTTTGGGTTTTTGTTTTGTTGGAAAGCTTCGAGTCAGTCTTTTGTACTGGAATCTGATTGCGTCGTTGTGTGTGTGTGAGAGAGAGAAAGGCTAATAACTGTGATCTTTCATAAAGATGATTACAATTTTGTTTCCTTCTATCCCTACCTCACCCCCCCTCTCTCTCTCTCCAAATGAATGTCAAGACATGGAAGATTTTGTCTGCAAGCAGGTTAAGCAGCATCCCTGTCAGGCATCAGTCAGCTGGCACGTGTGGTCTCCTGACCTCCCTCCATCATCCAGCTGCAGCCACGCCCGTGGCACCGTGGGATTGATTGGACTGTCCACACCAGACTCGCCTCACCCGCTCGCCACCGCAAAAACGCTCACTTCGTCTTCCGCTGCCACTGCCACCGACATGCTCACGTTTCAGTGCGAAAAAGCTTCAAAGGATATCACTTTTCCTAATGCATACCCACCCCACTTTGATTATGAGAAGAGCATGAAAGCCTGGTGACCCCTCTCTCCCGTCCACCACACCTAGAATGGCGAACAGAACATTTTTAGCGGTAAAGGTGGGGAGGATTCTGGAAATGTAACCCACACCGAGAGACGATCCGCACACAAAGTTCTATAACCTCGTGGCAGTGCTTTAACGAGTTACTTTTTTTAAAAAGGAACCAAAAATGCAACTTTTTTGAAGCCCCTGCTACGGGCAAAATGCTGCGCATGTCGTATCATATGTCAGTTAGTCAATATAGACAAATGTATATTAGAAATAAGGTTTTGTATGAATCTGCTTGACCAACCGACAGTCTGTGAATTAAAGTTATCTTTTGCATTATCTCATTAGCAAGTAAAATAATTTCCGCTGACATCCAGTTCAGCTACGCGCGTGTTGTTCTCCAAGCACGACAGGTAACTCTCATGTTAAGAACATGCAGGGCCGACAACCCACACAACCAAGATGGTGTGACGCAAGCTTTGACAACTCTTCCTCTGGTCTTGTCAGAGACGAGTGAACGGTGCTTTTAAAAAAGAAAAAAAAAGATTTAACAGCGCATGCCCAAGAGAGGAGACAAGGCAGAGGTGTCGGCAGAGTGAGCTCCCTTGCATTATGGATAAGCAGCGGGAAAGTGGACGCATGCGCTGTGGAGGACTGTGAGTGGCAGTTGCGGTCTTTGTGTCATCTCTAAAAGGTCTCAACGTTTTTGCTCTACGTGGATGGAGATTAAACACGTGGCTAGACGGAACAGAAGCAGAATGCAGCATGATGGAGGAAGGGGAGAGAACAGCAATGAAAAAAAAACGAAAAAAATAGAGTGGTAGAAAAAGCACAAGCTGGAATCAAACAAAATGTAAATGAGTGTCAGAAAAGGCCATGCAAGAACGCCTATGCTTTTCTGGTACTTTAAATGTAAGGAAACATCAAAACATCCAAAACTGTTTTAAAAAATAGAAAATACACAAAAAAAAAACCAATAAAAAATACAATAGAAGCTAGATGTTAGGGATGGAGCTGCTGGTGTCATGTTAAACAGTTTTTCACAACAAAAACCTACTTTTGTGTTAAAATTTTTGATAAAGAGTTAGAAACCTATTTCTTTAGTTTCTTGTGAAGAGAAGGAGGAGTAATAGAAGCAGGAGAAAACGGTTAAATGCAAACAACAAGATTCATAATAACGAATAAACAGACACGTATAAATTTGTAGTACTCAGAGTCAGCTCAAAAGGGAGAAGATTACAAGGGGTGCCACCAGACACAGGTATGTTGACGAGGCTGCTTCGCACAGTGGCGCATGACATACATAAGGTGTTAATGAGCAAAAAGAAAGACAAGAAGGAACTCACCAAGGTTGATGAACTCCTGGTAGCTGACGGTGGTGCGACAAGGCTCGGCAGCCTTGACCTCCAGAACGTTGAGCGTGTGGAGTCCATCTCAGCGCGGATCTGAGGATGCTGCAGCAGGTATGCGAAGTCCTCGATCAGGATCTCACCCCGCCGGTACGGATCGTACTGCACGCAGACAGCAGACGTGACCTACACCGGTCAAGGGTCGCAGGGCAACTGAACGCATCAGGTTTAGACTGTTGCTGGGGGCGACAGGATGCTGGCAGGTAATTGCAATGAATAGTAGCACCTCAAACCTTGTCGGGAGGAGGGAAGGTGTGTCAAGAAGGAGAAGGAGGGGTGGTGACTGTTTCTATTGTCTGTCTTGTAGTCCACAATATGTAGCATCATCTGCAGAGCCACAACGCAATGATGACAGGGACATGAGGCGAATAGTTGCTGGCTTATCATGGAGGATACCGAATTACTGCACAGCTATTGCTTATTACCAACAGTACATTGTCCACATTTTGTGAAAACGCAGAGAAAAATTACACATAGTATACATTTTGCATGTAACATAAAAATAAAGACAGTAGGATCAAGCGAGTTACTTTTGGGGATAAGGTCGACAAAGCCACACATTACCGAGGTAAAAATCCAGCGAGAAGGCAAATGATGCACATGAAATTGTTTCAGAAGAGAAGATACAACAAATATTCATAATCGCTCCATTTTTGACACAAAGAGTTTCCAACAATACTTTCTGTAGGTACTCCAAGTGGATTTTTGAATCAGGAAATCAATAACAAAAAAGGAAAAGATTTTTCATCCTGATTTCAATTATATCAAGTTTTTTGCTTTCACTCAACTAGTTTTAGGTGATTTTATGCTTAAAATAAAATGTTGATTTTTTTATAGGCCATTACCAGCAATTAAGTACTTAGCACTTAGAAATCCTCAAGTAGCACTACCTGTACAATTTTATCAGGAAACCCGGCTACTAAAAACATTAGTAATACCTCTTCCCAACTACGATTTCAAACAAATATCACTGCTCTGAACTATAACCTTTATTTATGCAAGCATTCAAAAACGAAAATAATAAAAGGCGTAGCTCTGGTTTTAATAAACTACAGAAGTGGGTTTTTTAAAATCAAGGGATTCAGCATGTTGAGCTCTTCTCACCAACTGTATTCATATTGAACCACAACCTTTGGACCACTATCAAAGTATGTTATATGATCTTTTGATGTGTGATTTTCATAAAAGGACAGATTTTCGTAAACTGCAGCAATTCAATCTCGGGCAGAAAACATGCATATTCATATATATATATTCGAGCTTACAAATTCTTTCATAGTTATCACCAATTGGTACATTAAACTGTCACCAAACTGTCACATTCTGCCATCATTGATAATTGGCAAACGTCAATGTCTGCCGTCACAGGAAGCAGGAGTACTTCTGCAACATACTTTTTGTCATGACCATCAGAAAAAATTATTTCTCTCTGATATCCGCTCAAGAAACTTTCATCCTGGCGATAAAATGCTCTCAACCTGCCCGTTGTAGTGCATGGCATCCTTCGTGACAGCCTCTGGCTCTGCTTGCTAAAGGTGAACCTCATGGCTGATTGTCATCATCTGTCTCGTTCTCTGTCTCAAGAGCATCTTGTTAAAGTTCATTGAGAATGATTTGTAGGTGAGCTACAGTTTTAGATAACCTTAAGGCTCCTTTCTTGTTCAAGATAAGTTTGTGATGACCTAGAGGTGCATGACATTTTTCTCGAGTCAGCCTTGAGATTTTTAAGGCCTTGTATTAGCTCCTTAGGTTGTCCTGACAACAAGTCTTGCATTCCTCAACTGCTGCTTTCACTCCTTTACCAACAGCTACTCTTGCAACTTCATCCGCACAAGCTTCTCCTGTCATTACTTTTTGCTGTGATGAGCTGACACAGTGTTCAAGCAACGAACTTCTACATAGTGCTTCTGTTGTTGTCTGTAGAAGACAGTACCTGGTTTTTCTTCCTTCTTGCATTCATGAGCTCTGGGTGTTGACAGCTATATTCAGCAAGCCTTTTGCATTTTTGTAGTTGTTTCAGAGTATAAGCAGGAACACTGGTGATGAAAGGAAACCCGACTTGACTTCCTGAAGATCCTTTCTTCTGGCTCACTGGTAAGAGAGGAGATGTTTATACTGCTTTTGATCTCTCCTGTATTCTGCTGTCCATACTTTCCACATTGCAAGAACTCAGACAGTAATGTGTACATAACAAGCAAGATATCCTAAAAAAAAACTGGTCAACAACAGAAAAAAGTTGAAGGAAGCAAGTAAGTCTTGCTCAGACAAACAGTGCATGTCTATGGACATTCCAGTGGAAAGGTTGAAGCCAGATTACCACACAAACTGCACATCTTCTCATAATCAGCAAGGCATCCAGAAATCGAATTCAAACTTGTGGTCAAGTAATACAAGATTTTTAAATTCATTGTCAAGTAAACCATAAAAAATATGAGAGCAAAAAATTCAGAAAGTAATGTTGGCAAGCTCAACCTTCTGGGACTTCTTGTGGCTTTACAAAACTATCACCTGAGTCTAGCCAGTTTAATCATCAAACCATTTAACAAATCTTCTCATGCTAAACGAATTGCTACGCAGGAAATAAATATGCGAACTGATCAACAAGGGTTCTCAAAAAGAAAGGCATGAGTAATGGAGGGAGAAACATCCTGCCAAAACCTCCACAGTGGACAATCATGGCGGTGATTGGCAGGGGAGCACAATCCAGTTTCATCATGTCTTTTTTTAACAACTGATAAGAGTTATTTTCTGAATATCAAATCTAATAGTTTTAAAGTTTAAAGAATTCTACATCTTTTGACTGCAAAATTTTACTTTGTGTTCACAATAAACCAAATTTTTCACAGTCAATTTTAGCGCCTCATTTTAAATCTTAAACTCTCCAGGTTTTGGTGTCAAAGGTTAGGGTACAGGGTCGATGATAAAACTTTGCCTTTTGTTAGATAATTTACTCCAACCCCTAGAAATTAAACGCAAAAGTAGAGTCTACGATGACCTGGACAGCTTTTGACGCCGCAGACCGAAAACGCACTTTGGTTGTGTGGTTTCAAGCAAATTTATTTATTTATTTATTCATTCATTTATTTATTCATTTGGTTATTTATTTATTTTAATGTTTGTTTTGCATCACACAAAGAGGAAATACTACTTTTCGTTCATTAGTGAACGCAGTCATATTGGAGGCTCTGACAAAGACAAACATCGTCCTCTACGTGTTGGGGAATTGACAAAGACAGACACTGTCATCTAAATCCAGGGGCTGTGCATCGTGTACATGATGATGTCCCGACAAAGACAAACAGGTTTGTCTACATTTTGGGGAGAGGATGGAGTCAGACGAACAAGCCTGGGCTAGATGAACAGGACCATCAACATACAAAAGGAACACTTGGGGGAAAAACAGAAAATAAATGTGTCGTTCAAGTGTATAGTATTATCCCACTACAAGCCTCCCAACATTTTCCATACTCAACATCTTCCTCTTTTCTGGAAAAAAGTCCTTGAGACGGTGAGCAGTCGATAGCAATCCATTCATTCTATGATTAACATGTCATAGAAAAGCATCATCAGAAGTTGAAGAAAAGGGGTTGAATGCTATTGTAAACTGGTTATTTAAAAATTGTTGTACATGAAGATTTAATCCAAGTTTCCTGTGAAAGTTTTAAATAGATGAGAGTTGAGACGTCCTGACATCAGAAGCTTTATCCAGCCATGATTATTTACCTGATCAAAAAGCGGCTTCCATTTCTGAAACAGAGAAATACAGACTATACAGATAAAAGAAAAAGTCCAAGCACAGACATGAAACAGACAGAAAGACAGAGACGAAAAGAGAAAAACACAAAAATCATCCAGGTCATCCTAGACATTGTCATTGCGTCGGGAACATGTGAACACACACAATCTCTAAAAGCCTAAACATTTTTTTTGTTGTTTACAACTACACTTTTTGGATTTCTCTAAAAGGAAGCAACAATAATAGAAACACAAAAAAGAGACATGTGGAAAGAAGCAGAAAGTTCAGAGACTCGGGAATACAGACACACGCGCACCCCCACACACACATATCTCAAATACTCGATCATTTCTAGGGTAACATGTTTATATGCGTTCATCACAGGATCCTAATCATTGATATTCTCTGTTTTATCAGACAGTCCGTTTCGTTATAAAAGAACTGGCCTAACAAGCAAACAGCACTTTGCAAACATGCCGGCCGCAGCCCTGATTTACAAAGTTTGAGTCAACAGATTGGCTCATCCTGAGATGTCCTACCTAAGGCTAGAAATCGAAGACAACTTTGCCTGCAGACAGCTCAAGGGTAAGCAAAGAAGCTGATCGATCTTACAGCTTTCAATATTTCACAGATTGTATGTAATAACTTCCGTCAAATGTAGTTTCAAAGAAGTGTCAAAAAAATAACATGTAAAATGAACTGGATTCTGACGGTTACATTTGATGGCATTGAATGTGACATGGATGGAGTATGCCGATCGAGACCGTTCAATGAGGACCGAAAAAATATATTATGTCCATAAATCAGAATTTTTAGCTAATTTTTCTAAATTGTTGCAAATACAGTCGAGACTGTTGTGTTTATAACATTTTATAACATTAGAAGCTAATGGAGAAGAGAATTCTTACCATGGAAACAGAACAAGAAGATATTTTTGAGAGGGTTTTCCCTGTTTTAAGACTTACTCTTCGTTGCTGTGGAACACGTGAAACCATCAAAACAGTCAAATTCGTTCAGTATATCCGAAGACAGAAAGACAGATAGCCGGCCTGACAGTCATCTCACAGCCAGTCCAGCTCTTTGGCAAGAAATAAAGAAATAGAGAAAGAAAGATAGAAAAGACAGAAAAAAGAAAGAAAAAAGAAAGAAAAAAAAAGTGAAGAACAGGAGAGCTCACGGCGTTCATGAAAAAAAAAAAAACAACTACAAAAAATCTCGATTAATTTCATAAGTGACCGTCTTGCAAGCCGCCTCATGCGATTTGAAGTCTCGGAAGGAGGCTGACGCCCGAGACAATGGCATTGGCACATGATCACGTGACTGTTTAGACCGAAAGAAATGTCTTGGGAAGCCACGCCTCGGTTGGAATTTAATTAGCATTACTTGCACGACATTTTATTTCTTATCTCCTGCTGTCTAGCTTCACCGAAATGTGACCTGGTAAAGTACCTTGGTCTGCCAATGTCTGGGTCAAAAGCTTTGAAGAGCCACGATAAAAAACAAGAATTGCTCCTTAAAAAAAAGAAAAAATTGTTTATTGACTCTTTGTAGAACAGGAACCATAATACAAAGTTTGAGGTCAAACGTGCCAAACGATAACACAGCAGGTTGCACGACCAATGAAGGGGCAGCTGAGTGTGTTTTATGGGCTACTGAAGTGCACAAACCTTTATAGATGATGATGATATGAGGAGGAGGAGGAGGAGAAGGAGGAGGAGAAGGAGGAGGATCAGGAGCAGCAGAAGGAGCAGGAGAAGGAGGAACAGCAGCAGCAGTTATGTTTTTAGAAGCTACTCATCACACCTGATGGCTATGTCTAGGAGAAGAATTAGGACCGTATGTTAATTATGTGCATCAATGGACAGTTGGAAGGCAGGAGTTCGACCACCTGCCGTGCAAGTTATGGGATGCAGTCCACCTTTTAGAGCTGAAGAAAAACTCGCTGGCAGAAACCGGAGACAATCCGCTGCCTGCGTGAGTTGATGCTCAGAAGAAAGTCAGCACTAGGTGCTAGTCGGACATAACATGTCAAACACAACACATAAACTAACCTCTCATGTTTTGCATGACTTAACAGATATCATTGACTACATCTCACATAGTAGGTTGATGAATATGACAAAGCACTGCAAGTGGATCATCGGCGGTGACAACAGTATCAAAGGCGTTAACAGGATTTTCTACATCAACTGGTTTTGTGAGCTCGCTTTTTTTACCCATTAGCCCAAATTTTTCGCTTTCTCAGAAGGTTTCAACACCCTGGCGGCTAACGACTTTTCTTTTGTAAGAACCTGGGTGACTGACCTGTTCTACGCATGCGCGAACAGTCGACTGAGGTTGCCAGCTTTACAAACCTTGATTGTGATTGTTTTGTCTGCCCAGTCATTCTGTCAAAAATAAAACCCGACACCAAAACCCCAACTCTAACCCAGGTCCTAACCCTTCTTCTAATTTAAAACCTACCCCAAACCCTACAGGTATCTTAAGTATTCTTATCGTAATAACACGTTCAAACACATATTCACTCACACGAACGTGTGTGCCAAAAAAAATACACAATCAAAAAAAAAATAAATAAATAAATAAAAAAATCCACGAAGAAAAAATTCGCCTTACCCACATCATCGTTGCAACTTCGAGCAAAGCAGTCACTCGTTAAGGTATTTAATGACTGCATTGTCATTAGACACCATAAATGAACAAATTAAAAGACGGTGAGCGCTTTTGTGGCCCAAGCCGCTGGTGGCTAATAACTGGTTGCCACAATTTACAGACCTGTTTGTTACAAGCCATCGGACACAATCCTGTCACACTTTTCTCGCTGAAGGCATGTGTGTATGCAAATCACACTCTCAGAAGGAACATTAAGCTCCCCCGAGGTCTGGATTTCTTAAAATTCGTAAATAAAGGATGAACGGCACCATGAAGCTTCCCTGAGAGGAAGAAAAAGGAGGATGAAGTAGAGGATGAAAGCTTGGTTGAGAGGAGGAACGCGTTGTACCTCCAGCTAGCAGCTAGTGTTATAATATAACATAATACAAGATGCATATATTTATAACATATATATATTATACCAGAGCTAGTGGGCCCTGTGAACATGTGTCACAAGAAGAGCGGACAAGAGACAAATGAGCCCAGGACTAAAAGTAAGTCCTGTTTGCATCTTAATTAGTGTGCCAGCGGAAACTAGAACAACAAGAACAAGAAGAAGAAAAAGAACAACAACAACAGAAAGGCTTTAATAAGAAACATTCACAGACGAAAATTGCTTGCAACAACAGAGGAAGTCCAGGCACATCCTACAGCAGCAGAAGAAAATCTTGTCAGACTAAGTTATAAGATTTTCCAAAGGCTTCATATCCTATTCAGGCCCTTGTCGCCATCTATCACGGCTCTCCTGTCGTAATTCTCTGCTGTACAAGGAGAGATAAGCCAGATTCTAGTACTTCGATTGGAAACCCATACGCTCCAGCCTCGGCAAGACTGCAATGTTCTGTCGATCCGGAATAAACCCCCTTATCGCATGGCAGAGGGCGCTCGGTGCGGTTCGATGTCTGTAGCCATACATTTTTGACACGTATGGAGTAGAGACTGGCTTTGGTAGGAGGAGGGGTAAGGGGAGAGCACTGCCACGACGACCCGGAAGTGGTCGCCATCCAATCGCGTGCAAAGACGTTGGTCGTCTCAAACCTGTCCTGTCCACGGCGAGCCAAACGCCAGCGATCGGCTGATTGCATCTTGGTCGTCATGATCTAATTACGCCCCAGAGACTTCATAAGCAGACACGCCTCGCGCTGGGAGGTAACCCGGATTATAACTCGCTTGTCTCACGAGGCCCGGTGAGTGACTGTGAGGCCTCACAGTGTGTGAGGAGGTGCAGAAGCGTGGGAAAGTCGGTCCAGGGGCTTAGTGCCGGAGGCTCGGATGGTTTGCTATGATGTAGGGCTGCTGAACCACGCGGCGCACGAGCCAGCATCGGGAAATTTTTTTATAGTTTTAACGGAATCTGTCTCAGTTAAAATGTTTCCAGTAGAATGTTTCTGCTCGTTTTTAAAGTTTTCAATGGAATGGGATACAGTTAATTGAATCTGTGTGTGTGTGTGTGTGTTTTGCAATGTTGACAACAAACTGGATGTGTAAACATATGCACATATACAACGCTACCACCCCAAAACATACTCTCCACAAACCGAAAACCGGTTTTCGTATCCGTTTTTTTTTTTTTCATCCTCGTCATGTAAACGTACATTTATGCAAAGACACATTTTGGTCTCTTCCGCGAGCTGTGAGAGCCAGCTGACTCTTAACGGACATTTTCTGTCAGTCCTGTCTTAACCTGTCAATGTTCCTATTTGGCCTGCCAGTCCTCTGTTCTCTTGTCTTGGCCACATATTGGTTAACCCCATCCCCATTCCTTTTAAATCGCAGACTGTAGTATTTTGCTTCGGCCTGTTAGTGCTTCCTCAGCCTGTTAGTGCTTCCTCAGCCTGTTAGTGCTTCCTCGGCCTGTTAGTGCTTCCTCGGCCTGTTAGTGCTTCTCCGCTGCTGTGCTGGTCTGCTAGCGGTGTTTGTGTGAAAGTCTACTAGCACACCGCATGCACTCCGCGCACCAGCTGTACAGCGACTACAGCCACTCAGCGTTCATTACTCCCAGGAAAGTGTCTCCCTCCTGCGGATAAGACGGTCACTAACTGTCGCGAGCCGATGTTTGAGCCACAAAGATGGCGCTGCCAGCTCATTGTGTATGATTAATGCCGAGCGCTCGCTGTTCTCTGCAGCAGACGCCAACAGGCATCAGAAATCGATGACGTAATTCTCCTACGTCAGTCGTCAACAGCCGCATCACACTAACGGATTCTTTACGCAGGGAGGATCAGAGGCCGTTACTTGCCGAATAAATGAACACAGGAGTGCAGAAAACACTCTTTATCCGAACTTTTTAAAGTTATTTTCCTTTTACAACAACGAGAAGATTAAAGTGATCTGTCTGCCCGCCAGTCTGTCTGTTGCTTTAACTTCCTCCCATGTTACATTCTTAGAAACATCGCATGGTGCGGGGCGAATCAACGTCTGTGTGTGAGAGAGAGAGAGAAACAGAAAGAGAGAAAAAGAAAGACCATGTGTGTGTCGCCTTTCATTATAACCTAGTTAGATGCCATTAAAGTATGTCCTTTCACCATCATCGTTGTCGTCGCCATCAGGATTATCATCTAGTTATGTAGATCATCATTATGATTTCACCAATAACAACATCCTCTCGTGATTTGTCGCAGCTCGACACGTCTGTTATCGGAGACGACAGAGAAAACAGTAATACTTAATCTGAAAATAATGTTTCTTTCTTCTCTACATTTATCACAAAAAAATGTATTTTCACATTTCACTATGAACTATTGTGACGACCTATTTCTCTTAACTAGACACTGACATAATTCTGACCGTTATTGGGTGGTCAGGTGAAGCAACGGTTAACGCCTGTCACCAATCCCGTGAAGGTCGGTTTTCCTGGGTTCAGATCTCGTCAGGGGCATTGTTTTTTTTCTTTCTCTGCAAGTGGCATCTAATTACAGGGTTGGCTGCCTTGCAGTGATATACTCTTAGTTGTTGACTTAGTGTAAAACACTAATTCCCCTTCGACCGTTATTGCGCTAGAGTGAAGTGATCAAAGATTCCATGATGACAGTAGTCGCAGGCAGAGTACAGTGTGTTCACAAGAAAAATTCACATTTCGGTTTATAAACGCGGAATGTGGCAAACACTCTTGCCCTCAAAGGCTACATAAAGAAAGGTGGGAACAAGAATTTCTTACACAAGAAATTTGAGTGATATCCAAGGCTTTGAAGGAACTTCCGTTGTGAAAAAAATATCTACCACATTACCGGCATCACCGACTCGCAGCTGTCGTGTTCCCAGCTTGTCTGTCACTGGTCGCCTCATTAGATGGCAGGGCCGAGTGAGGAGCAGAGGCAAGGAGTTACAAGAAACGCCTGCTCACTGTAAGACTAGAGGCCAGTCCTTCACACAGAACTCGAATATGAACAGATGGAATTTTTTTTTTACAGTGAAATAAGGCACACGCACATACGTACGCACAATCACACAATTCAGTATTCGCGCACACACACAAACACACAAGCTTATACGCGTACAGAGATACTTCCAAACACCCATACAATGTTTTGTTAGTAGGTCCACAAACATACATAGCTAAACACACAGACACACGAACGCACACAAGTCTTTATATATATAAAGTCCATATATTATATATAAATTCCAAATATATATATATATAAAGTCCATATGTAGATAAAGATACTGTAAAAGAAAAAGTTTGAAGAGCAGCATTCTGCACCTCCATCATCCAGTGAAAGTCCAAAGACGGCTTCCATCAAAGCAGAAGGATTCCGTGGAGTCGGAGGAAAGCCCGAAGAAGGGTCTGGGCAGACAGGACTCAGGACACCACCTCCCCAAAGTCTGTGTGCCTGCAGGCCGGCTGTCCGGACATGATGGACCGATAGGGGGCGTTGCTTTGTTAGCACGTGAAGGTCTGGCTCGGGATTACGTATCTCTGGAGTCTCGAGTCAACTTGCAGTGGCTCTGAAGGGGTCAAACCTGCGGGCGGGGAAGGGGTTGGAAGTCGCTGGAATTTACGAACGGAAGCAGATGATCCGGAAGGACCAATCTCTTGCCGGTAGCATAGAACAAGGAGTTTTTATGAACAGATCCCTTCTTCCTGCTAGTGATGAGGGGATTAGAAACGTGGTTGGTCTGCTAAAAAAGGGAATTTGACCATTTGAAGATGGTACTGTATGAGTACTAACTATCTGATGACTGTTGAATGTTGATTTTATGATTTAAAGTATGTAAAATAAATATGTAGTATCTTAAGACTCTACAAAATGAATAAATGTCAACTGAATATTAGGTATACCGTCTGGTGGCTCCCCTATTTGAATATGAACCATCTATCGGTAATATAGTTTCAGCTGTCTGTTGTCTTTTCTGAGTTGCCAGGTGCTGACTGACTATAATTATAAATGCAAACCATGTGCTGACAACAGAATGTTAGAGGCAGAAATCGAACATTGCAATCTGCTAACTCTTGATACTTTTTCTCTCAACCCATCCTCCTTGTTGACCCCTTGGTCATAGCTATTTTTTAAAAAAATCAGAGGAATTGCAAAAAAACAGGGTAACTGATAACCTCGGTATTTTTCAGTCTCTATAGCCAATGAAGTCATTCAACGCGGTGCAGAATGAGAAGGAAGTTTACGATGATGAAAATAATACAATGGCTTTGCCAAGCAGAACCCGTGGTCGTTAAACTAGGGTAATTTATTTTCTAGAGGAGAAAATGGGGTGAAATCATGGAAAAAACTTATTGTCTCCGGAGGTACGAGGCACTATTCAGACCCTGAAGATATTGCCAGCTCTTGACAGACCCGCTCCCATGGGTAAGGCATCGTCCGTGGAGTCAGGATGCATGCTCTTCATTTCCTCGGAACAACGAGTTATCCCGCTTCACGACTACTGCCCCTGATGAGCACTGAGTAAAAGCATGTGGAAGTTAACAACCAACATCATGGCATGCACAAACCTTACTGAAAGGCTCCTTAACACAATGAAAATGACTCCACACACACCATCCGACCATTTCTTCACAATTCCTTGTGAGCAGGAAACGAATTTGAGGAAAATGATTTCCTGCCGGTTCCCGGTGCTGCCGAACCATCCATTGAAACCAGAGAAAACCGTAAAAGACGATTAAGGATTATGAAGACGGGATGCAAATGATATTCGTTCATAGCACGTTTTATTGACCCAGCATCAATATCTTCCATTACTTGATCGGTTTGTTGCTCAATTTTTGCGAAATTAGCCTTTGTGACTTGAATGTGTGTGAAAAATGTCGCCGTTCATCAGAAACCTAGTTAGACGCCATTAAAGTTTTGTCCTTTCATCAGAGACTAGTCTCACATCAGTACGAAAAGTGTGAAGTGTTGGCGATTCTCACATCGTTACTTTGCTTGTGTGATCACGTGACGCACGCGCATGCTTCCAAATTCGTGCAAACTAGGAAAGGGAGAGCAGTCAAAAGCGACAAGAAAGAAAGAGAGAAAGGTAGGGAAGAAAGAAAGGATAAAAGAGAAAGAGAGGGGGAGAGAAGAAAGATGAGAGAAAAGTAAAAAAACTTAGCTCACGCACGTAACGGACAAAATACTGCGTATATTAATATAAAATGAGAAACTACTTCATTAACTAGTTACGGACGCCATTTTGTGATTACTGTCAGGCTCGGCAGGAAGTACGCTTGACCGACGGGTCAGGTCGTGAACTTTCAAGAAGGTCGTACCCAAGCTTGCTGTAGACAGGTTAGCTTCGTGCATTGCGTGCAGCGACACCATAGCAGAAGGTAGCCGCCATTTTACATCTTCAACTCAAAAGAACATGTGTGGTTGTGACAATTTGAGAGCAACAATTTTAAAAATTGCAGTGAAGAGATTTGAAGAGCTTCATCTCCTTTACATATGCGCATATCGTGTGTTGGTCTCTGTCTACAAATGGTAGTGATCTTTCTTTGCCTGATTATATTCTGTTGTCTGCATCTCGAGAACAGAAGGTGGGAAGGTTGGTGGGTGGATGCCATCTGATGGAGAACTCACTAGATTGGCCTTGAACTTATCCTGAGTCGATTAAAGTCCTGATGAAAAGCTGAAAAAAAATTCAGAGAATTCAGAAACATGATGAAGTGACGTGTATACCCTCCTGCAGCCTCCCGCTATGTGCAGGTTACATGCAACCACTACATCATAAATTATTTTCTGAGATACTTGAGCATCCGCGGATGTTGGTACCCACGCAGTTTCTTGGAACTGATCTCTTGTGGACACTAGGTTAATAGTAGTATTTAAAAAAATCGTTGTATACATTTCAGGAAGAATGACTACACACAGTTTCCAGTTGCAAATGGCGATAACAAAACATCAGATGCATCGGTGGTTGACGGTCCAGAATTGGCAGCTGTTGCTGCAGCTGTCTACCAGGTTACTTACAGAGCTTCTTGCAATGAAGCAGCAGCTGCAGTTCTGTGAAACTGTCGGCCATCTGCTGCAGGTGCGGACGGTTAGGAAAGCATTACTATACTGTACAGCCTAGCTGACTGCCATAAAACAACATATTCAACTCCTGATGACCATCAGGGAGTAAGGTACACAGTCTGGCAATCATACACCTAGGTACCAGAAGCAGATGTAAACTAAAGAGCATTCCCGCTGGTGGAGACAGCTGAGAGAAGAGACTTTTTTAGACAGGTGTGAACTGTGAAAGACAGCTGCAAGACTATTCAATGACCAGTGTTTCACAAAGCTGCCACCCAGTCTGCCATGTGTTACGTCACCATCAGTCCAAGACTACGATGCCTGTTGGCGACAACTATGTACTACCCAGGGTGGCAGTTACAGACGTCAAATAAGAGATTTACGTCACACCCTAACCTATGACAAAGGTGGCAGCTAGAGACACCTACACGTCACCACCCAGTCTATAACAAAGGTGACTACTATAGACACCTACACGTCACCACCCAGCCTGTAACAAAGGTGGCAACTAGAGACACCTACACGTCACCACCCACCTATAACAAAGGTGGCAGCTACAGAAGACCGAAGCCTCTGTCTGTCGCAGACGACAGTCTACACAACCAGGCACACGACTCGCTTTGAGACAGACGCCTGCCGTCGTCTGGAGCGTCGTCTGAAGAAATCAACATTCATCGATACGCCATTATGAGATGTCGGACCGAGCAGCCCCGGGGCTGCCTGATAGAATGACCTTCTCGAATGTTCCGTCTGTACAGAGTAGAAAGGCAACCAGAGAAAAACGATTTTCCCTCCCGAGACCAGGGAAAAAATGACCCGTGTTTGCCATTGTTACTTCGCCCTGACTAACAAATAGCAAACGTTCCCAGGGGAACGATCAGTTCAAGCTGGGAGGTAGTCTATTGTACCTCCTGCCCCGCGCCATGCGAGACCGACGGAGGTTTTTCTGCCTCACCCTCGGGTGTGACCGCGCCTCTTTTTTTCCGCTGGTGAGTCTTTTTCTCTTTTCCTTCCCTATCTTAATTGCGTATTTTCTTTCGTGTTCTTGTCCTTTTTTTTCCACATACCCATCCAGTTGAATGATTGCGGTATAAAGACAACCTGCCGTGAAATGAGTGTGATCATCAGGCCAGATAAAATATTCTCCGGGCAGATTATATCTTCCTTTATCGTGCGATGCTTATTTTTGTCAGGGCTGTGATATTGGAGGGACAGGATGAGGTTTGGATGCATCGGCACCTGTTTCCAGTACTTCCCATACATTCTTGCCAATGAAGGTGAGTTTATGTGGGTGCTAGCGCTGTTTAATACAAGGGACCGTTATTTTATACATAGAGAGTGGTTTGTGTCTGCCTTCATGTTCATATCTATCTCTCAGTCTGCATCAACAAGGCGCGTGTTTGTGTTCCACAATCAGCATGTGCACGTTAGAAAGGGAGAGAAGAGGTCACAAACGTGTCGAGATGAAAGGAACTACGCGAACTGTTACTGTGGCCCCTGTTACAACCTTCACAGCTTTTCTATCACGTGACTCCTCTAGCTGTTATGATTGGACGATTGGACTAGAGCTGTCCCCCGTTTCTTGTGTGTACACGTGTTCCTCTTTTCACGAGGCAGTAGTGATTTATCCCTCACGTAACATCATCTTTGAATGATACCTTCTCTTTGTCCTGGCTGTGCCAGACGTTCTGTCCCTTCGGCTTTGCTTAACACAATAAATAAATAAATCCCACCCAGTGCAAGTCTTCAAGTGGAGTATGATATTGCAGTCTCTTTCTTGTCCAGCATCTCATTTGAGTACTTCAACCTCGCAATGCCAGTCTCCAAGACAGTCTCGCCATTTCTCGTTTCAAGAGGACGGAGGCGTGTGCAGGTCTCACGTTCCATCGCGACCATCGGGCCTGAGCCACCGCCTACACTTTAGTCTCGGGTACAGGTGTTGGTCGTAGCTCAGGCTCGACCTTCATGGCAACAAACAGTTCTACAGACATCAGTTCTCGTGGCACATGTGGCAGGGAACACTGCAACTTCTGATGTTCTTCATTCCCGGATGTTTGATGTTCTGTTGTTACCATTCGGTATGGCGTTCTGTACGATGTTGATGTCTTGCGATGTGGTTTCAAACTGATTCGCAAAACACTTTAATCTCTATCAGGTATAGTAGTGTTCATCTGTGATTTCTCTAACGGCATTACATTGTGCATGGAGTGATTGTGTTGATGTCTTCTACTGCATATTATAGTACCATGCCGGAAATTTCTAGACTTGCATTATTGATCATTTCGTGGGAGAGGAGTGCTGAAACAGAACTCAGGTAAAAGTTTATTACAAAGGTAGATCTGTTTTAATATCCAGACTGCCAAATGAACATGGACACAAAGCTGACTCAAATTGGTTTTTTTTTCGTCTCCTAGCAACTGTGATGCTGGCCGCAAATTACAGCTCTAATATTTACTTGTGTTCCGAAAACATTTCTGTATCAATCAAACTTGAAGATGTTTTCTTTAACTTGAAATGTTACTTTTTGTGAAGGTATGGGGGAGAGAGGGAGGGGGAAGCTGTCGTATCTTGTCTGGCTCCCTTGAGAGTCAGCAGGGATGCGGCGGAAATTCCATCACAGCCACATAAGCAAAATAAGACAAGAGAGGAAACGAATCAATTTGTAGAAAATGAAATATTTCTTTGGGGTTGACGCTTGTGGAACTCGACGTTCGTGTGGAAAAATGTCGATGCCAAGTGACAGCAGGCGAAAGAAACTATTACAATATTAATTAAAGATCAACAAACAAGGGACAGCGGCGCAAGGCTCGATGGGAAACACGTTTTCGGCTCGGCGTCCCTGAGAGATGTACATGCACCTGTGGAGGCGAGCGACTGCACACGAGCAGGAGATGCAGATGACTGGACAATCGACAACCAGGGACGACAGGGAGATGAGACAGACAGGCAGACGAATAGGAAAAGAAAGAGATAGAGGAGGAGGAGGAGCCTAAGACTGGCTGAAGATGTACGTTAGGAGGACAGACACGCAAACGGTCTGACTAGTTTGATTAGTTTGAATGTCTCTTTAAAAATGGACATGATGTTTGTGGTGTGTTTCTGTATCTGTAGATCAGCAGTGTGTAAAAACGGACAACAGCGATGCTTGACAAGCAAATAAGGTATTAAATAAGAAGAGCTAGTCCAGATGTAGAATAACAATGTTTAGTTCTGAAAGACATCAACTTCAAAAAGTTAGAATATGACAGAACAGACATGTTTCTCTCGCTCTCTCCCTTTCGCATTTCTCTCTCTCTCATTTATTTTCACGATGTGTCTAGTTTACTTCTTACATCACAGAAATAATTTCGTAAAGAAGAAAGATGATGATGATGATGACGACGACGACGACGATGACGACTATGATGATGAGTGCGTTACGAAGAATCTCTTTGGTAGCTTCACAATACCAAGCTACGTAGAAGTCATGGAGAAAGAGATTAATAAATGAGGGTTTTAATTTGAGTACTTTCTCTCTCTTCACCTCTCATACAAAATTAAACTCGTCTGAGACTGGAGACTAGATAGACTTACCGCTGCAAGAGGTATTTCCTAGCAGGACAATCTCTAGCGCCTTTTCGAAACATGGAAAACATGGAAGCAACTAAACTGTTTGAACTGAGACTAGCAGCGAGTTTCATCATTCGGATACAAAGAGGATGATCGTTTGGCACATCTTTTGGTGCCGACCTTTGGCCTATACAGGACAGTCTGGTCAGCCCAGGAACGAAGGTGTCGCCATGGTGAACATGTTACATACACAGGGAGGAGAGAATCCACAGAGGACCTTATGATGCTTCACACCCTGGGTGTCAGCAACTTGGCCTTCAACACGCGCCAGTGGAGTGGAAAAGATGTGTGTGACATGATTACACTTTCTTGACTTGAGAACAAGGCGTGCTGTGGTGTCCTCTTACTTTCCACAGTCGCATCATCCATGGGCTTGAGCCCTCGCTAAATTAATTTTGGTCTCTTAAGAAAAAAAAATCGAGTGAGCAAATACTTTGGAATACAAACCTTGTTGAAAAACCGCTATAACGATTTTTCTTTATTTTGGGGTCCTTGACCAATTATTGCAGTGCCGAAGGCAGGAGCAGAAAAGATAAAATAAGAAAGAAAAAAAGATGAGACGGATGGTGGGGGAGGGAAAGAGGAGTACAAAAGATCATTCTTTTCATCTAAAAACCACCTGCCGTGATGGTGCAGTGCCCTCTCAGGCAGGTAAAGTGCACTCACCTGATTAGAGTCCTTGGGAAGCAACATGTTTTGCTGTTGGTGTCGACCAATCACTCAGCTTTCGTTGACCAATCCTTCACGAGGGCGACGAGCGAGAACAATTGGCGACTCCAGGCAAAAGACGCGTTGCGAAGCAATGAAAGGCGCGTGCTGGTCTGAATGAGGAGCTTGCCTTTTCCTCTACATTTCTTTTACACCTCTTCATGCAGCGGCTCCGCGCGGACCTCACTTTTACACGCTCTCCTCGCAACTCTCGTTTCCTCCGCTTCGACCCCCTTTCTGGCTTGTCTCCGTCCCTCTGTCTCGGTGTTTCTCGCTCACTACTCACTCCCTCTGCCTCTCTCTCTCTATCTCCACTCTCTGTTGTGGTTTGTACCTATCTCCCTCTCCCGTCTTGGTGCCGCATGCGGCAGGCAAGGTCTGTGCCGTGCCGTGCCGCGCCGCGCTCCTCTCCTGAGCGGCAGGAAACCCGTTGCCCGCGTGCCTGGCTGCGACAGGATATTCCACGTGCATTGATCGTCCGGCATCCACTGGGCCCCGCTGAGTGTCGAGCCTGCCCGCCCTCCACGGATGGAGAGGGACACGTGTCTGGTGCCGGCGTCCTGGTCACGTCAGCGGAGAGAGTCTCGCGAGATCTCGAGTGAGTCTCGCGTCAGTGGCGTCCTCCTGGGCATCGAGAATAAGCCGTTCATCAGCTGTCGTTATCGAGGTCGATCGTTCTGCATGGCTCGTGTTGGCCAGGGTGTGACAGCGGATCCGAGCGTGACACCAGCTGACCTGCGAGTGATGGAGGTTGATAACAGTTGAGAGCTGGTCTGTATACGTCACACCAAGTGACCGACTTGCGCAGAACACCTGTCCACAGCTAAGCGTGACGTTCGTTGACAGGTTGGTCACGTGTGACCACGAACTTGTATTACTGGACTGCTGGCAGACGATTTTTTCCAGTTAACTACTAAAACGAGGCTGGTGTATACAAAGCTTCCGGTTCAGTCACATTCATTGTTTAGGCTCGCCAAGACTAACAGCGGAGAACTTCACAAGAGGCTAAGCGTTGGTCTTGGCAGACAGACAGCAGTCCACCTGTACACATCCGTGGTGTGACGCCAGTTCGTCCTGCATGTGACACCATGACACAGGTGATCTGACGTTTGGTCTTCCACCGACTCATCTGTGTGAATGTGGAAAGAGACGACTATTCTTTTATACTTCAGTCCATTGATTCAATCACTTTAACCCCTTTCCCAAAAATTAAAAAACCAAATAAACTAGTAAACAGAAAGTTGATACTAAATAATGACTCCTAGGGATAAACAACAAACAAAGCTGAACCAAGAGATTTGGAAGGCGGGGTAAGCAGAATGATCCCTTGACTACTGATGGTATAGCGTGCTGACATGTGATTTACCTCCCTTAACACCCTCCTGATGGAGGTCAAGCGTGATTTGACTGATGTCCTCACTCAGGAAGCAATAGGTAACCCCGAAACGCAAACCAAATATTGATTGTTAGTACATTGTCTGACGTCGCCATGGCGCGCGACTTTTAGTTTACCCTGGTGGCAAGTGTGGGTGAGAAGGGCACGTTCTCTCATACTAGAGTAGCCTCCCTCTGCTTCCGCCAAGGGCGGCAAAACCGGAGAATGAAGCGTTTATCTCTCCCGATGACGGCGTTGTATTGAGTATTCCGTGGTCGCCGCAAAGATTTCTAGGGGCTCAGCCTCCCTAGGGATCAGAAATCGCTGCAGAAAAGTTTTGTCTTTGCTAGAAGGTCGACTAGTACAGCATCGTCATGAAGTCAGTTTTACCACCATGGCGAGACATGGCACACAGATGAGTGAGTCGTTGACAACATTGTAAATGAACTTCCTGCTGAGGTCATTTTCTTAAGAAAGGAATGTTAGAGAACTATTTTAGTAGATGAGGAGGTCATCTCTCTCTCTCATTCTCACACACCCAGTGCCCCCTCTCTCTTCCTTCTCGTCAATAGTGTGAGGATTGCCTCTCCTGTGTTCAGATCTTGTCTCAGGCACGTTAGGTTTTTTTCTGTATGAACGTCTGTTTACATGGACGGCTGCTTTGGCGCAATATAGACTTAGTTGCTGGTTCGGCATCTGTCACCAATTTCCCTCCTCTCTCTCTGTCGCTCTGTGTATGTGTGACACTGTGTCTGTGAGTCTGTCCAGAAATTGGAGGCAGAATAAAAGGCCTCGGGCTACATAAGAAATAAGTAGGCGTCTTCTTCTGTTGCCTGCAGCATCGACGACTAATTTCTCAGTCAGGACCGTCAGCATTCACGTCGACGGTCAGAAGAAGGAAAAACGAAAGCGCGAGGAAGAAATGAAAACAAACAGACAAGAGGATTAACATGACGTAAACTGACAATGAGACATAATGTAAAAATGACACACGGTGACACAAAATGGGGAAAATGTCAGCGAGACACGACACACTCTCATATGCTCCAGTCTGACATGTCCACACTCGTACACGCACGCGAGCGCACACACGGACACGCGCTTGAACCACGATGTCTGCAGCAGGCTACACACCGCACAGAACTCACAACCTTCACCAGCGCCCTCACCTCCTTCACCACCACAATCACAAAAAACAACAGTCTCTTTCAGACTAGAGTACCCAGAGAAAGCCCTCGTCAACAAGAAAGACCACAAATTTCTTGAGCATAAAATCTGAATGAACAATGCACGGTCCACAATATTTTCGACCTTCTCGACCAATGTCTTCGCGAGGGAGACAAGCGCAAATTTGTCCCCTTCGAGAAGACACAATTTTGTAAATTTAATTTAATATTTTACATTAAACAAGTTATAAATGACTTTCGCCAACTTTAAATAAAATTACTAAACTTTCGTCCGCGTAATGTCGCGTCCTCTGCATTGCGTTTGGAAGGTATTAGAACATTAGAGGACTTTGAAATATAGTAAATTCTAAAAAAAAAATTGAAGTGCAATGTTCGCAGATAGGCGCTTAAAGCAAAATAAATTAATATTGGCGTCTGAGTAAACTGCTGCCCGAGGGTTACAAAGTCACTCTGGTGGCAGTTTGACATGTTTCTTTACCAGACCTCTGTAAGGAATGTGGAAAGGACTACACAGGACGAAGGTTCTTGCAAAGTAAGGTATAAATTCGAAGACAAAATGATTTGCAGAATCGGCTCTATGTCTGTAAAAATGTGGACTTTTCTTTCCTCACAGCCTGATATTTCGATGAAAAAAGATAGCTTCAGCTTGTCCACTATTCTTTCTATTTAAACAGTTTCCATTCGGGCAGTGAGTCTGCATTAGAAGGCGTGTCAGGCATTAAACCCAAAAACTGTGGAATCTCTCATTCAAACCTATCGAGCACTCCTCTCCCTCTCTCACTATACCCCTCGCCTACCTCTTCCCTCCATATTTTTTCTCATCTTTCCTCTCGCTCCCTCCTTCTCTCGCCTTGCTGGTCAATGGAATCAGACAAAGGGCGATCTTATGTCAGCGGAATGCAGAAAACCTCAATTTGGTGATCGATCGTATGATCGATGCTGTCAGCACGGCATATTATCCTGCTTCTTATGGCACGTTTGAAGAAGACTGTGCGGATCTTTGCCGACTCCCCCAGCCACTTGCTGGAGGGACGGGGTGGGGTAAGAACCGGCCTTTAATAACGGGAGTCATATGTCATCAGATGAAAGCTGACAAGTGCTGAGACAATAACCAATCTAGGGGGAGCCTGCTTCCAGACCATAATATTGTTATTACACTGTGGAGGACGATGGCTGTGCTTGTGTCTACAGATAGCTAGCTCCCTGTTGTTGTCTACCGTTCACTCCGCGTCTCCTCCGCTCAGTGCGTGAAATTCCACATCCTGCGCGCCGCCGCGCATTTGGGGCACCATCTTCCTTCTGTGGTGCAAAAAGTGCTTTGGTCATAAATATGAAATGTGTTCATTTGTGCTGGCTCTCACATAAACCTATCTTGTACTTGCACACACGCCAACACAAGCACATATAAAGGCGAAGAGAGCGACCTTCTCTCACTACATGAAGAACAAATGAGATGCAAAGGAGAGATGAAAGATCTGATATATAGATGCATAGACAGACAGACACACTAACATTCAAAAGCACATACCTCCCCACCGCACATATATATATACACACACTTACTTTAACCCGCGTATCGTATAAAATTATAAATAATAATAAGGTTAATTTATATAGCGCTCTAACTCACCATCAAATGCTAGCTCAAAGCACTTTAGAAAAATATAAACACACAGATGAATAATAATAATAATAATAATAATAATAATATAATAATAATAATAATAATAATAATAATAATAATAATAATAATAATAATATAATAATAATAATAATAATAATAATAATAATACAGGTCTCAAAACAAAGAGGTTATTGTGTTTACGGTTAGCGTAGCCACTCGTGTTGAGAAGATGATGAATGCTGTCACCACAGATGCACTTCAGCTCAACACCACTACCAAAATATCTCTTTCTAGCTTTCTCCTCTTTTCTGACAGTGTTTTCAGTTGCAGCTGTGATTTGCAGTTGTAGTAGTAGCAATAGTAATGGTGGTGGTGGTGGTTGTGATGATGATGGGTGGCGGCAACGACATTAGTTGTCCATTTTGGATGCACGGAGGTCGCATCAACACAATGGCAGTTAGCAAAATAACATATCCCCAAGCGTACATATAAAACAGCATAAATCACACACACTCCACTTCTCTTTCTCATATATATATACCTTTCATATACATAATTCTGCGTACGAGTTCATAAAACTGGATGGCATGGCTGACGGCCACGATGACGGGTTAACCGCGGATAGTGGGGAGGGAGAGATTTGATTGCCACCACCACCGGCAGCTACATCGTGGTTGCCCTACCCACGGTCCTGTCGCCGTCTACTCTCCCTCTCTCTCTCCCAGTGGACCACGCGGCTAATACGCTGCCATTAGTGGTCGTGTGTCGCCTGCTAAGCAGTGGCAGACAGGAGTTACTGTCCTCTTGGCTTCTTATGTGCAGTACGGCATCATTATGATACCACAGTGGATGTGTTTGAAGCTGCCTACTGGAGTGTTTTATTGCAGATAAATGTTGGGGTTTGCACCGAATATTGCTGTGATTGCTGTCACAAGATACCCTTGTGCTCGGGACTAGATACTGCTTTTAATACCTGATGTTATTTTCCTTGATGCTGGATGCTGTTGACATATTGTGTTTGAGACAAAATCATTTAGTGTTTGATACAAATAAAGTTGTATTTGATACAAACAGCTTCTTCACTCTAAACATCACTTGAGCTTCTTAATTTGTTTGATACTAGAAAATGAGAAGACATGTATTAGATATTTTACATCATCGTCGTCATCGTTGTTATTATCGTCATCTATTAAAAAAAAGTTTACATCTGTATTTTTGTGAGATTTTTTTTTTTTAAAATCCAAACTGTAAAACTGCGGTGCCGGTCTTGTCAAAAAGAAAAAAAAAGGTTTTCTCGAAAGTTGATTATCGAGGTTCGAATCCTCTGGAGGTCCCAGTGCCTGCACACGGTGCGGGTATCACACGAACGCTGACAATTACCCGGGGTTGACAAAAACTCCCTTCGGAGTCCAAACACACATTCCGGCGTGAGTTCTGTCGCATCAAAGATTTCGATCTGGAAAAGAGCTCCACTGGGGTCTGAGGAAAATTTATGATCTTGTCTCAAAAGAATGATCAGGGAGAGGAACTGTCAGTGATAGAAATAACTGCTTCCTGTCTGTCTCCCTGAACAGTCTTCCCTCTCCATCCCTCCCATACTCGTGGACTGAAGAACAAATACACACAGAGGGACAGAGAAAGAAAATCCGAGAGAAAGAGAGAGAGTGAGCGAGAGGGGAGAGAGAGAGAGAAGGACAGAGATCTTTCCAGCAGGAATAATAAGAAACAGCAGGTTTACTTCCAAAAAGAAGCAGCACTTGGCATAGAAGCTGCTACAGCTCTTAGGGAACATTAAATAAATCAAGAGATTAATTCAAAAACTGCCTCATTAACGCTTCATGCTTTCTATTCTATGTAATGTAATTTAACAATAATTGGGGGGCTTGGAGATTGACTGTTGCTAGTTAGGTGAATTTCTTGCTACTGAAATGAATGGAAGGAAGAAATGAAGGGAGGAATATACTTTCAGCAACAAGAGTTTCCTGTTTTTATGTTTGTTGTTCTGTACGCGAGCTAAAAATAACTTGTTACTCCAGCAAACTGAGGAGTACAAACAAACAAACTACCCCCAGAACCAACGGGCCGCCACGACCTACTCCTGGAACAACACTTGTCTCTGCTTGCCACGAAGTCCACGCTTCACAAAAGACTTTTTCTTTCGATTTTGCTAACAAAACAAATATCATGTCAACATTAAAAACATTTATTCTCCAGTGCTTCTCGAGAAAAGAGCAATATATTTGAGTAAGAAAAAAATTATTAAAAAGTTTTCACTTTCTAAAGTGTTTCCAGGCAATAATGAGAAATTCGTGGTCGATATTTTATTTTTCATCGTCGAATAACAGTTTTTTGTGGAGAATTTATTATTTAACCTGATAGAGCTCCATCACTTTCAGTCATGTCTGATCATCCAGCCATTGTGTTCGGTACTTTTCTCAATGATTTCCCGGGAGGAGGCGGCGCCCTCCATGGCGATGTATCTGGCGCCAAGATTCTCCATTAGTCCGCCAAGTACAAAGATCTGAACCCTACTCTCAGTTTGGAAACAATCTTTAAGAATTGTATGAAAATGAAATTATTTCAGTGCAATGGAAAGTTCACAGGTAGATTCTATCCGATACGGGAATCAAACAAATAACAGTTTTATCTACAACGAAGGTAATCTGTCAGAGAATCGTTTCCTGCCAGATTGCTAAAAACAAACTGTTCATTTCAGTGACAGATGAATAAAGTTTTGAGTGTGACAAGATTCTAGTTAAAGAGGTTCAGAAACATTCAAATGTTTAAAAATATATCTAAAACATTTGTGGGCGACTTAGTAAAAATATAAACAAGTACACGTGAAAATGAAGGACCTGTCTGTGGTAAAATGTTACAAGAGCTGAGAGCTTGAAGAAAGGAGAAATATCTCCTACAGTGGATGTTGCACGCTTCTTGAACTAACGAAAAAACATTTGAAATGAAATGATGAAAAATAAAAATACCCCAACCCCCAAAAAATAGCTTGTTAAAAAGGACATATTGTAGAACAAGCTAAACTGCATGATGTCTCATCAATGCATCAAGCAGAGAAGTGAATATTCATCGGTGGGAGAGCTCCCATCTTCAAAACCAAAAACTGAAAGAAGATGAAAGCTGCAAGGACTTGTGGACTGCTGAAACTGAATGGCTGCTTTGATCGCAATCCGGTAATCTTGCCATTATTGTGCTTTGGAGAAAGCTTCCACACCAATCCCCTCATCTGAAGAAAATTGCTTGCTCAGAAGGAGGATTTGGAAAAATGTATTTCCGTGAAAGATTACTGACACATTTGCACAAAAGAGGTTATGACACAAAAAGATTCTTTACACAGAAAGATTACTTGTACAGGAGGACTTGTACAAAGCAATTTTGTACAGAGAGATTATTTACAGGGAATATAGAAGAAGTCAAAGGGCACCAACACACATCTACAGCGATTCTATAACTGTTCTTTCACTTCTTATTTTTTATGGTTTCCTTTTCTTTCTTTTCTTTTTAATATGCATTTTGAGCCTGCCTTCAATGGTGGGGAAAAGCGTTAAACAAATTCAACGTATTAATATTTTTTTTTTACTTGCACAGATAAAGTACTTACACAAAAGAACTGCTTACACCTGAAACCCTCTACAATTTGAATGGATGGGTTGTAAACATTTGGAGGAATATAATTAATAAGCTAAAATTACACATAAATAAATAGTTTATAAATCACAGAAAGTGAACAGGTTACTACAGCAGGTATCTTTCTCGTTCATCGCCGTACAACCTTGCCCTCGTCAGCTGGAACTTCATTCATAATTCACACCTCGCCACAACCCTCGACGTTTCACATTTCCTTTACAGACACCTTCCCTCGTAGCGTCTCCCGCTGTCCACTGTTCAATCTGACTTTACTTTCTCCAGCCAACGAAAACGATTTACCCTCCTGGTAGGGCCGGGGGGTAGAAATCAGAAAGAAATAACTCAATAAAGCGAAAATAAGTCAGATTTTGTTGAGCTTCCGGTCCCTTACACCGCTTCCCCAAAGTTTCATATAAAGTAAATAAATTAAAATTAAGTGGGAGAAAGCGAGAAAAACAGAGTGGCTCCTGCCACGGGGAGCAGAGGCGTGCGAGGGGTGGGGTCGGGGTATGGGGCAGGGACGGGGTCGGGGGCTGGGGGAAGGACCTACTAACGTTGGCGCAGTCTGTCAACACACCACGACCATTGCTCAACCACCCATGCTAGCCTGTCACCCAGCGCCAGAATGAATATGTCTGGAATCACTGAAGCTGGATGTGGTCCTCCACAGAGCAGCTCCGGTGCCTAAAAAAATACAGCTGCCCGACATTGATTCCCAGAACTGACGTCATCCATTGTCACAGGCAGCTGCGTCTGTAAGCGTGCTAAAAATAACCTCAGAGAGTTCTGCTCACAGGAAGTCTTGTGATGAAGGTCTCAAACCATTTTACCTCCGAAAGCAGCTCTAGCAGTGAAAGTGGTAGAGGCCATAGTACTGCTCAAAGACCACTAGTGGCAGTAGGAGTCGGAGAAACTGGTCGCAAAGTGTTATCGTCTCAAACATCCATTGTTGCTATCATGTGATCAGAGTCCAAGAAGCGCTCCTTTCACCTTCATCCTTGGGTCCTTGAAAGGAAAATAAAAGCTCGGGTTTTTATGCCTCTGTGTGTGTGTGTGTGTTTTATTTTAGGGCCTGTACATGCGCGTGCATGTGTGTTAGAGCTTGTGTGTGTGTGTGTGTGTGTCTATACCTGCGTCAGTGCGTGGTTGTACTCTGTGCGCCACGTGCCCCGTGAAGCATGGCTGTCTGCGGATGAATGAAGAGAGGAGAAACTGCATGGTGCCGTTGCACTCAAACGGCTCACATGAGCGACCAGTCAAAGTAAATGGCATTAACAGACATTGAAGGGAGTTGCTGGCTGGAAGGAACTTGTCTCGTATAAATAGAAAATGAAGGTGCGAGCGAGCGTAGCGCCACCTTGCATTGTCCGCCATGTATCGATAGCAGGCAATAACAGATCAGCAGCAGCCCTCCACATCCACCATCGTACACGCATGCGCAGTGCCTGCAGTTCAGAAGCATCGGTAACGTATCCCGGAAGTCTCTTGTAATAGAAAACAAACACGGAGCTGGGATGTTGGTTGTAGGATAATAAGAACAGATAACCCCCGCGCACAATCTATTTAAAATACTGTTCTGAAGTGTTATAAAAATAACTTGGAGTTCATATGTTTTTAGCTTTATTTGTTGGAGGTTGTGACAAACTATGGTGGAGCTCGTTAGCCTCAGCCACTTGCGTCACAACATGGTACAAAGGGCGAAGGGGGAGAACACGAAAGCTTTGGAGGAGTAATTCGAGTTACCTCTCTTGGTGATTGCTTTGCGTGAGTACAAAAGGTTAGAGAACCACCATCGATTCAACTCTTTGTAAAGCATGTCAAAAGAGTGACAGCATCCGAGAAGAATGTCTTTCAGCCTTTAAAAGTAAAAAAAAGGGGGAACAAGGTTTGAGAACTAAGGACCCTTGGTCTGCGACAACAATTAGTTTCTCGGGGAGAATCCCCTAAACAAAAGAGCAAGACGAAAACATAAAAGACCTCAGACTAAAGGTCCAAACAAACCTTTTAAATTGCCGGGATGGAGAGGGTTCAAAGTCTAGCATTAGATTGTCAGATACTCATAAACTAAAAAAGAAAATGGACTCAGGTGCCATGGCGGTAGTAACAGTACTTTAACTCCCTTACCTCCAGTTCGTTTTCGACTGACATTTAAACTCGATTGCCGTTAATTAAAGACCACGCGCACCACAGCACGTTTCTAGAAGGACGAGTACAAAAAATTTAAATGATTGGCTTTGAACAGACAAGAATAAAGCCTTTGATATGCGGCCTCACGACAACAGGATTTAATGATGTAGTCTGGGGGAGATGTTGCTTGGTGCGCGTGCGCGTGCACTCTCTCTCTCCACACACACCTGTGCACCTGACCTGAGTGATATATATATATACACATAAAATTATAAACTCCACTTTCAGAGGAATGGCTATTTCTCGGTTAATAATATGAAGGGTTTTTTTTCGAATAGTAGACGGGGATTTGATAATCAGTTAGCGACACAACTGGCCTCATTCTCAAGTGAGAAAATGTCTAGGGAATCACGGAGAATGCAGGGCGGATTTGTTACTTATTGTGTCTCGTTAACAGAGCGCCACCTAGTGCATCAGCAAAAAGAACCAACTAGCGAATTGTATAGGCGCAAGAATCGCCTATCTAGCCAGCGAACATCGTGTTCTTTGGGTCCAGACCTAGCTTTCCTCGCCTGGCTTATCAGATAAGAAATTTCCTCCACCTCTTGGAAGGAAATTGGAAAGATCTCCCCGATAGCCAGCCGTGTTAACAGGCTTCACATCCTATAGACTGTCTATAGTGTGTCACTGTAGTGGTGACAACCAGGTGGCGTCTAACCCTTGCGCTACCGGGACAACCCCTTCCCCTTCCTTTCTCTACCTTGGCATCAACCTCCATCGTCATGTCTACGAAACTCGCCTCTGGCAAGCAAGTCTTCAAACTATTCTTGCTGACTCAGCAGTCACTGGCGTGTCCCCCTCCCCTTGCCTCCACCTAACCCCAACCGTCGTGAGAAACCTCACAACGCTCAAGCCAAAGGCCGGGGGATGGCGGAGGAAGCGCGCGGAGCAAGGGGAGCCAGAAGTGGTGTGGCACAATCGCAGACCAGAAGCCAGCCAATCAATGAAGGGCCGCTGGCGTCCATCACCAAGAAGGCGACAACTGCGTAAGCATGTCTCCTGACTTGTGAGTTGGTCTTTCCACAGGCCTGGCTGACACATCAAAGACTTCCGCCGCCTCTTTAGTCAAACATGGAGAACAGAGGTCAAACACGGGGCCGGGCGGAGCTGCTGCGTGTGAAAGACAAACTAGTGGCAGGCAAGGTCGTAGGAAAAGAGATAATTCAACTGACAGAAGACTCGGTTTTTCATTGCATTCCCTCCGCCCCCGCGTACGCACCCTCCCAATGAAAACACGCACTTCCTGCCAAACTCACAATTTGACTCCAGTGAACGAAACAATATACAGTTTGGCATGTAACCCGTGTTTACAGTTCAGTAAGACAAAATAACAAAAAAAAAATAAAAATAAAAATACAGAGGAAAGAGGAAGAAACGAATAGAGAAAATGTGCACAGGTATATAAAGTAAGCGTGTAGATGTAGAGTTCCGCTGCTTAGTTGTCATATGAGTGGTGATCGGAAGTGGCTCATCGGGTCTAAGGCATCCTTCCGCGGTCTTTACTGAACAGGTAATAAATCAGTCGATTGCTTTTCTAACAAAAAGTGCTACCATGTTCTCCTTATCTCTCAAAATCAATCCTTTTTTTCAATTAATAGAATAAGTAAATTGTATTCTGACCAGTAAGGTGGCAGGTCCACTAGTCGGTGACAAAGTCAAGCAACCAATCTGTTTTGAAGGTTGTCAGTTTGCCAGCAGCTTGACAGATGACTGAACACTCCAACTTCCAGGCAGTTTTGTCAGTCAGGTAGTTCTGTCTTAGCTTTGGTTCTGTTGTCCAGCATCTCATTCCTGACAAGCTTCTCTCTAACATGTTTCTCCTTCTCTCTAGCATATTTCTCTAAAGTCTCCTTCTTTCTAGCATGAAATGACCAGCAAGTTTCTTTCTTTCTAACATATAATTACTAACAAATTTCTGTCCCTCTAACATGTAATTTAGCTTCCTTCTCTCTAACATCCAGTTTACTGACAAGCCTTCCTCTCTAACATATAATTACCAACAGGTCTATTTTAACAGCCACAGGCTGCTGTCCTGTAACTCAATATGTGGAGGCGATGACACGCAATAACGCGTGCTGACACCAGGACTCGATGCATTTTTCACACAAACACACAGTTTAACTTCCATCATTGCATTCCCGCTCCTTCACACTCCTGTCTCTAATTCTTCGCCAAAACCCTGAGAGCGAAAGGTAAATATGGAACTGTTGGCATAATGGATAACGAAGCATGACAGCGAGAATCCGGTGAGAACCGTTATACCCTGATGAGGGAACCAGTGACATCAGTGTCGTCACAGGAAAGGATGAGGCTCCCCTGTGTGTATTTATTGGTCAACATTAACAAAAATTAGTTCTAGCATTAACTCAACTATATTTTGGGCTAACAAAACAAGCACATGAAAAATGAATGAAGCTGTCTGAGATAGAAACAACTAAGCAAGACAATAATCAAATAGATAGACAGAGAGGCAGACTGATAGAAAGATAATGGAGGGAGCAGCTGACGGGGGTTCTGATGCTCTCGTGGTCTGTTGCTCTTCTAGACGCAAGAAGAGTTAGGTTGAACAGGACAGGAGACAAGAGCTAACTTTGACTACGACTGTTGCACGAAAAAGTCACTCATTTGGTTGGGGAAGCGGAGGCCTAGTGGTTAAAGCATTGGCATCCTAATCCAGAGACACGGTGGTTCGATTCCCGTATAAACGTCTTCAAGTTATTCCAGATGTCAAGAATGTAACCTGATTCCACAGAGGTTGCGGAAGGTAAGACAGCGAAGGAGAGGAGATTGGTGCCAGAGAAAAGTGCAATCTAGCACCTCATTCCCAACTACCTTCAAGGGACGACTTTCACTTTTGTGAATGAGAACTTTGCTGTTAAGCATATACGTAAGCTTCTATGACTTTCAATAATTTTTATCTATATTCAATTATCTCATCACAAGCCGAAAACCCTTAACGCCACGCATTTCAAATTCCTTCTCGGAATATATAAGTTGATGAAATGACTAGAAAAATGATTGATTAGATGATTGATTGATTGCTAAGAACAGAAAGGTGTCTCGAGCTTTGCTCGATATGGAAACACAGGGTTAAGCACTCGAGTCCACAAGTGCGACTTTTGCTGTGAGAGGGCGAGGAATTAAAATGGCCTCTCACTTTAATACCACTGGTTGTAACTGCTCGAGCGGAGTCATTTTCCTTTTAAACAAATCGCATCGCTGTGAAGAGCTGGGCATTACCTGCCCTTTGCTGCCGCCCACGAAAGGAAGCTTTGCTTGGGAGCAAAAGCCGTTTTTACTAGCATTAGACGCGGTCTTATGCTTCGGCAAATTCATCCTTCGGTCAGCTAATTCCGAAAACCCATAAAAACACTTCAAGCTGCTCTAAAGCAAAACATCAATGGCTGTTAGGAGTGTATTTTTTCTGTTTCCTCTAACTCTGTGTCATGCGTGCTGGGTAGCTGTTGGTCTTACGGACAAATCGCAGGGACAAGCGAACTATTTTGGCGCAAGGTTTACAAGAGAAACAAAGAACAATCAAAGAATGGATAATGTTATGCATACTTCCCAATCCCCACACACATTGATTATAGACACTCTGGCATTCAAGAACAATAGTTTAGAGACAAGAAAGACAGCAAGTGATAGTCATGATGGACAAAAGATCAAACAATACAGGTGTACCACCTAAGTCGAGGGTTGACCAGCAGAGCTACGACCCCGTAGAGTTTGGACTTTCAGACTAGTTGGAAGTGGCAAGACTGTGTGACAGTTTGTGTGACTATGTCCAGCTGTCCACTATACTCACGTCAGCACACAGGTTGGACTGCGTGACCAGCATGTTGAAGTCCTCCTCCACCACGTAGGGGGACCAGCGGCGGGCCATCCTACCCCCATTCCCCCATGGCTTGCCGGGGGGAGGGCCACGTGCAGGCACTTTTGGTTGGTTTGGGCGCTTCCAAGGATGACTACTGCATACTCCTGTGAACATAAACGATACTGTCTACTAAAATCTATGTCCTGTGAATTTTTAACATCAATAGCACTTACTTGCATGCATACCAGGGTGTACAGTGGGTTCAATCACTAATCCTTCATACCATATCTTCATAAATATACAAACTTTTTGAACTGTTTGGGATTATTTTAAAATTTGAGACCTCATGCTGAAAATGTACTTTCCTTGTCTTTCTAATGCAGACTTGAGTGTTATTCATGTTATCGCTGACAGCAGCCTGACCGTCGATGCAATCTTTTTCTTTCAGTCAGGTGATGACATGTTCCCATGAGGATATGAGGTGAGGTGAGTTCTATGTTCTTCTCCTGGCACGTGGCTATCAGGCTACACTGCTCTGATTCCGACTCTTTTCTTTTTTGGCAAAGTTTCTGAAGCCACCATAAAGAGATTTGTATTAAATAAATAATATTTGTTACAACCACTTGCTTGGATAAGTCTTACATCACTGACGACTGTTGCAACTACATGAGGAATAATTCTCAAACGAATTTTCTTCCAAGTGGCCTTGCTTCCGAAGACAATGAAAGTTTAGCCTCTTTTCAGGCAGACAAATGGAGAGACAGACGGATAAATGGACGATGAAAGAAAAAGAATCAGTAACGATGCGCAATATATCTCGCAAATGTTTACTCCGTCTTGACATCCATACCCTGCCCCTACACATTATCGTTCAACTTACTTTTCAAACAAGCGATATTAAACACAGTAGTCCACTACCTGACAGTACTACTGATGTCACGTGATCTCATTAAATTCTGTAGCTTTTGCACAAAAAGCTTCACCAGGCAATTTCCACAAACCATCCTCCCCTCGTCTTTCTGTGGATTTAAAGATGATCTTTCATGTGCTTCGGTGTTTATTTTCCAGAGGTCATAGACAGCTCTAAGTGCTATTGTCTAGTTTCAAAAAATGTTGCAGACGTTTGGAATATTCTGCAGCCTTTCTAAAAGTGATGAATGCGACGAAAATTAATTTTTTTAGAATCCGTTCTTGACTAAACATTACACAAAATGATCACAAAAAGTAAGTGTTTTTTCACTTCCTAGGAACATTAACCTTTATCTTCTAGAACCGATAACGTCTTCGGCTTTGGAAACATTAATTTTGTTCGACTTCTAAAATCATTAAATCTCCACATTATTTCTGTCTTTTAATACATGAAAATTGGATGGAGCTATACGGACCGCGTTGAGAAGGTGATGAATAGATAATTTCTTGTGGAGAGAGAGAGTAGAGAAGGCTGCTTCAGTGAAAATGATTCAGGGTGTTTGCATTTGCATTGGTTTTAGTCTCAACTGTGTAGGTAGGTGGGTAGGTGGTTGGTTGGTCCTTCTGCCTACAGGTGATTTTACTATGAAGGGAAAAGGATGATAGAAAGGAGATATAAGCCTGAGTACTTAGAGAAAATTCATAATGGCCAGCCTCAGAACAAAGTCAAATACCGAGAATGTGCTCCGAGCCGAGATATGAACCAAAGACCTTTGAGTTCTCTCTAAAGTGGGACAAACGAATGTTCTTCAGTCTTCAGGCAAAGCGATGACAGTTATTCGATGACAACACAAAGTCATTTAATTGCTATCTTCTTTCTTGACATGTTGCGACTAACACATTATCTGCGCATTCTGAGAACTGTTAATCAAAATCAATGTAAGGTTCTTGGAACAAAAAAAAATCATTGAAATTGAAATATTTTGCCGAGGCACTTAATGACAGCGTACGGAAAGGACTGACAGGCTCTGAACAAGAACAGCTGAAAAGCTCATACTAGAGGGAATTCACTCCATCAGACTTTGTCGAAGAGGTTGTAAAGGGGAGGTAAGAACCATATTTGACGTGTCAATGATTTCTTGTAGGTTGGGAGAAGGGGGATAATTTACAAGGTGGCAAAATCACACGAGATTGCTCTGCTAACTGCAGTTATCGGTTCAGACAGAAAGGTCGAAAATTGTTAACAGGTGGACAAACACTTGCCGAAGGCCAGAAAAATCGTTTATAGAAATTTCCCTCGGGGAGATTCATTAAAATGAAACAAAAGTGATGTGCCGCTGCTTTCTTTTTTGTTTCTCCGGTGACAGCATAATTGTTCAGCGACTACATCAACAGACTGCACGCGCCAAGGTGGTACAAAAATGATTTATTGTTGTTATCCTTGAAAATCCACTCTGGCATCCCGGTGTGCACGTCCAGCGTGTGCACTGCGCTACAGCTGACCTTTAACCCTTCCGTTCCCATCGCCCTGCTGTCCATTATGTCTCACTGGTTGTCCGTTCGGGTCAGGATGCTCCATTGATTGCAGTTTCCTCCCTCACAAGAACATGATTAATGTTGGCGAAGGGATTATATCAGCCCATTCCTAGGCACCGATCAAACACAAAGTGCAGTACTTGCACTGCAGGCCAGCAGCAGTGATTAATATTTTACTTCTCTCTGCCTCGGCACAAGAATGGTTCTGCCAATCGTATTGTCGAGAACGTCTACAGTTTTCAATAAGAGAAAACAAAAGTTTCTCATGAAAGAAATCTCTTTGATGAGGTGTTGGTTACAGTGCATCAGAACAAACACGAAGGGTGGGAGTATTCTTAGTTCGATGAGGTTTCAGCACGAAGAAACCTCGTGTGAAAGCTCCATCTTTAAAATTGGATCACTGTTGTCTCCTTGGGTTACAAATCACTCAAACGAGGAGTGTAAATGATGCAGGGTTACGAAATTCGTTGAAAATATTACTGGATCTTTGAAATATCAAAGATGATGCCAGAATTTCGCCTTTATTTAATTTGTTGCTGCTGCCGTATTTAGCTTTATATTTAGTTTGAATGATGAGTGTTGTTTTATTCTTTTTTAAAAAAAGATATTCAGACCCTAGTTGTAACCTAGCAAAAAAAACAGTACCATCATCGATAGATTGTTGTTTAATGTTGATATCTACCTTTGTGCTTACGCAGTATACTCTCAAATTTCCACATCCTCTGGCCTTTCTCTTTCTGAGAAAAACTCGTTCCCTTTTCACTCACACACACACACACACACATTGATTCTAGAATTTATCATTTGTGTCCTATCACATGCATGTACACATCCACACATCGCACACATCGTGGTACACACAAACCTATCTGCATGCAGGCATCCTTACAGAGTCGCTGTCCTTCTTGCGGCTGGCAAGCATGAAAGTCAATCCAAACCGATTGAAAGATAAACAAACAGGACCCTGAATGTCAATCAATTTCCCGCTCCCTGCCCCTCTCTCCACACACACACACCCATTGCCATGTCCTCACAAACCTCCTCCTTCAAGATAGTGTGACATCCGAAAGCCAAGTCAGCCTGCGTGTCACCCTCCTTTTTGTCATCAAAGACAGCTTGCTTTGAACGGACAGAAGAAGAAAAATAAACCCTCTTCTCACCATCTCTCGCAAGCTGGAAAACAAAAATCGAATCTGCAGATGGCGCAAGGCTAAACGATTTCTAGCCGCACTGTCGCCCACTCTCTCCAATTCATCCCTCCCTCTCTTTCTCTCTCTCCCCCCTGTCTTCTCAAGCGACAAATGGTATCCATGCTTTAGTTGAAGCGACCGCGCGCCGTGGTTACCGTACCCAGGCTACTAACAGACGTGTGAACGTTAGTCTTGGCAGGCAGACGGGAGAAAAGAAACCTCTGGCTTACCGCTGGGGCAGAAGATGCTGGTGGTCGCTGGCTGCGTCACTGGCTTCGCGAAGCCGCTCCACGCACGGGCTGATGGGTGTCCTCCCTTGCTAAAAATAGTCTAGAACCACGAAGGGGAGGTCCCCTTGCCCTAATGATATGCCAACACATTCGGAAGGACATCTTGTCCTGCGAGCCTGTCCCTTGGTTTTTTGTGGAGAAGGTGGAGATCTTTCTGTCCTCGTCAGCACTCGGCGGCAAAGTCTCGACTTGACGTCAGCTCTCGCCCAAGCGGCGGTCCACTGGCAAAGTTTCAGGCGCCACCGGAAGAATAGCAGCTGGCAGGGCACGGTGACCGCTCAGCCACCAGCATTCCATGTAGATGTACCAACCGCGAATCAATGTCAGGGTACAGCCGCGATGAATGGAGGAAAAGAAAAAAGAGAGATAGACAGAGAAAGGGAGAAGAGAAAGAAAGTCTAATGTCTAGAGAATGGTTTATGTCAGACAGGAAGTGCATGGCTTTCTCGCTTTTAATAGTAAAAAGTGACTGACCCGCTCTCTCTCTCTAGTGTTTTCTCACAGCGACCTCGTTTTGCGGGCTGTAAATGCGCCATCGGGAATCATGGCAGCGTCGGGTACCGTTGCCTCGCTCAGACAATTACTCGGTGTTTATCATGTTTTTGTGTAATCGATGTGTGAGCTACAGAATAGCTGACTGATCCCACCCAGACCTCACTCGGTACAAGTGGCTTTTCATAATTAGAGGTTCTGCCAGACTAAAAGTATTACACGAGAAATTAAAAAAAAAAAACAAAAACACCCGAAAACCTTAAAAAAATCATATTTTTGAAATGAATATTCTGCACGAACTCTGAGAGAGAGCTAGGAACAATAACTTACTGCTAGGATGCTATAATGGTGCGGGATATAGTGTAATGGTGCATAACACTAAGATTACAGTGTTGAGACTGGAACTAAATATAGTTTGTTGTTGTGACCCCGGGTGACCCCAGTCTGACACTCCGATTAATTTCATTTCAGAGCAGCAGGATGAAGGTGCACGGCAGAACACGGCGGAGTTGCAAGGTTGTCTGTGGCCAGGTACATGGCAGACAGCCGTGTGGGAGGAAGAAGGTTTGTTGATGGGAGGATCGGGGAGAGGGGAGGAGGAATCCTGCGGCTATGCGTGCGCCACTTGTACACATACTTCACGTCCTGCAACTGCCGTGCAGCTAAAAATAGCTGCTAATGGTGCACTCAAGAAATACTTCCAGAGACAGATAACTTCTAACCCTCTTTTAATAGAGGTGAATTTTCTGGCCGTGCTGGCATGTGCAGAGGAGGGATAGACAGACACTGAGGGAAGTTAAAAAAGGAGTGTGAGGGGGATTGAATAAGTCAGAACACTAGTAAAATATTTCTCTCTTTTTTTTTTTGCTACATTTTTCCCTGTTTATTCTCCGCATTTAGCTGCTGAAGTTCTATGCGTTGGAAGACCTGGTTAATAATGACCGGTTGACGACCGTTAATTTGCCATGAGGACGATTAATGACCGGCTGAAGATCATTAATTTGCCGTGCGGGTTGATGCTGATCCACAACGATTATGCAGTAGTCGGTTAATGTTCGTTTCCTGTCCTTTGCCGTTCTCCTTTCATCTTTATTTTCATGTTTGAACGTTTGATGCTATTTTCTTTTCTTTTCTTTTTTTTTTACCTTGTCGGCTATAATTTTTATCTCATTCTGATGACAGAGATTATTGCCAGTTTCTCATCCATGGGTTACATCCAAATGTTTAGGCCATCGTACACAGTTCTGTTCTTGTAATATACAGCTGCGGTGCCATGCTGATCAACACAGTTTTGTCATCATGAATTTTACATACAGTTTTGACAGGACAACACCCTTGTGAACTGCAGTGTCCTCAGCTTGTCAGGTCAATTCTTTTCATCAAAGTATCTTCTTTCATCACTCTGTAATCATTTGCAAGCCTCGGTGTTTTAGTGCGCAGAGGATGAGCGAAGCCTTCTGGGCTTACTGGTGCTAAGGAGGGTAATGACTTTTGATTGTTTTGTGTCCACAGACATCGGCAACATCAACAAAAGCGTGTTTGCCATATTGATCCTCGTGCACACATTCAGGGTTAGTTGCAACGCCCAACCCTCCCGGGGACCCAGATATGCAACGGAGGTAACGCTACCTCGGAGATAGCTGTCAACCGAAAACAAAATGATTTTTTAAAAATTTTGTGTGAGCTAATATTTTGAGTTTGACAAAGGGAGGTGCAGCGGATGTAAAAAAAAAATCTTCGAGGACAGTTTTGTGCCAACGTAGTCCATGTTCGTTTTGTCAAATATTTTTTCATATTTGGTATTATTCTAACAGCTGCATTCTTTCTATTTTCACCACAAAAGACAAAATTTCAAATGATGGAAATTTGGGGCAAATAAGAAGTCATACAGAGATAGTGTGTATTGTACAAAACACTGCTTAAACCTCACTATACGAGACATCGATAAAAAAAAAATTGACCAGCAGTATTTTCATGGGCTTCTTTCTTTAATCAGTATTCAGTCCTGTGAAAATTCTATCTCCCTCTTATCCTCTTATCCCATCCCACACACACACACACAGGCACACACACAGGCACACACACAAGCACACACACACACACACAGACACACCTACACGCGCGCGAGGAGAGGAGTGATCCCTGGGCTCATCATGCTGATCGTATTTTCTGTTTGAGCGATCAAGAGATCTCGGCCTTCGGCACTTCCACGAGACTCATCCGAGCAAAGAATTTGCATGCATCATACACAGCAAGCGTAAGGCAATGTCCTATCACCCTGCTGTCGCCTAGCGACAGTATTCCCAGACCATCACAAGAAAAACTTGAGTTTTACGATTTACACTCGCCTGCTTACAGTAGCTGTTAATACAATGAACAGAAGGAACCGAAGCTGCCAGTGTTTATGATATCGTGAGGCCTTCTGTTTGTTTCTTTTCATTTTGTTTATTATTAACAATCTAATCTTCTGCTTTCATAAAATAATGTAACTGTATTATTGTAGGTTCTGCACGAAATGTTATTTTGATCTTAAATGTTAATTTGGAGTACTAAACAGTAGAATGTATTTTTATTAGAAACAAAGTGTATCGTCCAAGTAAGTAGTGAAATATATAGATAGACCAACTGTAATTGTCTCTGTAGTTTACATGACTGTATAAATATGTCTGTGTATTTTTGGAAGAATGTTATTTCCGTTTAAGCTAAGCATGAGATTGTGATGTATGTTATACAGCAAGATTTCCTGAAGCTGTGTTCGGTTACCATAGTTACACATACGGACAGTTCTAAATCACTTGTCTTATGCACACGAAGAGTAGGTGAGAGATGGCAGTGGTGATAAGATGGAATTTATGTTGTTTGAAGAAACCCAGTAGACACAAAGAACCAACTTGAGGGCCTACAAGCTAAAGCCAGTAATGTTGCTGTTGATCTTCTTGATGGTGGTGTTGCTGGTGTTGTTGTTGATGGTGTTGTTGTTGGTGTTGGTGTTGGTGGTGGTGTTGTTGTTGTTGGTGTTGTTGTTGTTGTTTTTGTTGTTGTTATTATTATTGTTGTTGTTGTTGTTGTTGTTGTTGTTGTTGTTGTTGTTGGTGGTGTTGGTGTTTGTGCCCTGTTCCGTGGACACAAACGAATGTTTACGGCTGATTGCATGCGACCATGTGCCGAATACGAGCCAAAGGTGGAGCGATTGCCTGCCAAATACAGAGCGACTGAGGGCCAATGCGGACCGACTGAGGGCCAAATTCGCACTGATACTGCCCAGACTTTCCATGGTTTTTGCTGCACGCGCTTGCTGCTTGGCGTTTGCGACCACAGCCGTCTCTTCCGCTGTTTTCGCGATGCCAGTGAGCAGTCGTCCCTCTCCGAGTACCAGCAGGTCTCCAGGGATACCAGACTGTCGACAAACACGGGAAAAGGTAGAAAATTCATTTACCTTCTTCCTTCCGCTTCTCCGCGGTTACTTCAAACAGCCTGTATTTTATCTTGTCAAACGGCGGCTGCTTGTGCGTGCACGTCGTCCCGCAGGACAGGCACTTAGTTGCCCGTTAATTCGCCTCACGCCGTCGCGTGCGTGCACGTGCGAGTGACAGAGGGAAGTTGTGGGAAGGTAATATAGATTATCGCCAGCCACAAAAGGACGATTACCTTCCTCCTGGCTAAACAACACAAAAATGTAGCGATGCTAATAATGTTGCAGAAATAGAATGCTTTTATACCGCAGTTAGTCTGGCTGGTGGTCGATGGTTCTGGTCATGATGGGGTGGCCTGAACTGCGGGTGTCACCGCAAATCTGATCAGTAGACTGAACTTGTGTACAGGGTGGTACAATGATCATTTTTGCAGTATACGAACCCAAGTTTACATACTTTTGTTGTGTCTCGCAATCTTATCTTCATACCCATGTAACCGATTTGTAAAGCCCTCAGCTGCTGATCAGTCCTGATCACCCTAGGGAAATGAAACAGTCTGATAAGAGATAAATAAGATAGACTCTAGTAGCAGTAGTAGTAGCAGTAGCAGAATTAGTGTTGATGTCGTCCTTAGATCTTGTAAACTACAACCATACTTAAATAATTGTTACTTATTTGTCTTCCCTGTAAGTCAGAAAACACATAAGGCACGATGTCTGATTTCATCGGTTTCCAACAAGATACTTTTAAAGAATCTGGAATGAGAAGAGACGAGAGGATGATGCGAAGCTGACCGCGGTCAAAGCTCAACAATGCGACACGAAACTGATAACATTCGTTGCTAAAGCAACATTGTTACTGACAATACGTCACAGCGACCAATACCCATCATGCTCAGCGAGTGCGATGCGATGTGAAGGAGATGCGAGGGACAAGAGCAGCGAGGTTACTTGCGGTAAGTGACAGTGCAGACATTTGACTATGAAGTAAGCGAAGTGAAATTCGCGATGGAATGAATGACAGAGATGAGTGGCAAAGTACCGGGAGTTGCTGCGAGACTTGGTGACAAGGTGCTGGAGATGACCCTGCGTGCGATGCTCCCCAGACCTTCCTGTTGCCTGTTGAAGAAAGACTGCGTCTGTCGTGGAGAGACTGCTCAAGATTATTGTTCACGAGGTCTCATCTACTCTGCTCCTTTCTCACCTGCTTCAATACTACAAATAAATCTCATTTTTCTCTACAACCACGTGTACCAGCTTTGCCCATCAGTCCACCAGCTCAATGACCTTCTTAACTTGACCCCCATTATCGCGCTTGATTATGTTTGCACATTTTTATGACAGAGTAAACATTTGTTAAACAAATCGACAGTCTGTCTAGGTTAAGGACATACGGGTCCAACTGTAGCACGTGTGTAAAGAAATTTAAGCTCATCAGTGTGTGCGCCCACGCTCGTTCCAAGTATGAATGGCTTGACGATAAGAAAAGAACTCTCATCACTTCAGGTCGTCACATGCAATCTCAGGTCACCACTTTAGCCAGGAACCTGACGGAGAAGGATTCCCCATAAAGATAATGATCTCCATCCTGTAATTTCTGTGTCCAACAATCGCTTACTCCCAGATTCCTGGACGGTGCCCAAGCAAAGTGAAGTCTCAACAAAGAGACCTTCAGGCATGGGGACAAAAGCAAAATGGGGGCCAGCTGATCCTCTTTTTGTCTGAGAAGGTATAGTGGCGTCTCCCAGCGGCTTTCAAAGGGAAGGTAGGAAGTGTGTAATCAAACATCTAATGGCGCTTTGTGGCACCACCCGGGGTAATCACTGTTTCGCTCACAGTTGTGTTCATCGCGACCTGCAGGCAAGGTCTGTGAGTCCACAACACCATTTTACTTACCAGGGTGCAAGTCGGGTGTAAAAACTCACATCCGGACTGACTTTTAACACCCTATCCACTAAAAAAAATAGTTGTTTCCTTGGAAGCAGTGAGTGCATCATCATTAAAGCTGTTGGCTTGGCTAATAGACTGCCACCATCACTTATTTGTTAAAATGCAGGACACTGAGTGCATCTTGGACGACACTTTAAATAAAAAGCCGAGACCTCATGAAACACTTTTGAAAGTCCAGCTGTCCAAAAAATTATTAAAACATATCTCGATAATTCATCTTATTCTTAATTGTACTAACATGTTTTCCAGAATGATTAGAAATGATCGCAAGGACTGCATGTGTTGCCTTTCGTTTTCATATAAGAAAATTTTGACTTTAATTATTTTGCTATCTCTTTTAAAACTTTAATTCTAATCAGAAGAAGTGCATGTTTTACATGTCTGATTCAAGGATACTTTTTACAAAATTACATGAAAAAACTCAGACATGGAAGTACTTTCAGGAATTACTTGTCCTAGTGCTTATATCTTTCGATCTTTGCACTGATCGTGTTTAACGTTGCTACTCACAGTCGCGAAACCTTTCTTGTTATGGAAATATCTGTCTATAAAATCATTTCCCAGGAGTCCAGCATAATATGGCGGCCTAAGGTATTTTTCTGTCCACCTCCGAGTTCGTCTGCTGTGCCGGTGGAGCCTCATCTCCCGCTTGTCATGATCGCACTAAATATCCGCAATATCTCCTTGGATGCAGTCGTCGATAAACACTGCGCCAGCCAAATAGAATCTCAGATTTGTCATTTATAATGGAGTTATATTCCACCTCTGCCAGCATGTAGTTATGACTTACATTTGCACGCATGGGAGGTCGACACCCGTATCTGTCAATACATGGAGTTATTATCCATGCTTGCCAGTAAGAAATAACGACTCATATCTGTCAGTGCCAAGCTCGAACTCTCCAGCTACAAGTGGGTTTGTCAGAATTAACCTCTCCAAATGAAGAGCTTGGATTTTAACTTCCATCGGCAACATTCGGAGGTCCTGGCTACTAACTGTCACCATGGAGATGCTGCTTAATCTTCATGGATGATCTCATCAATCATATCTATCTGCGACATTGTCAGGGTGTAGTCATAACTGCCATAAACAGTCAACATCCACCAAAAACTTGGAAAACTCCTCCTGCACCAAGAAGTTCAATAACTCTCGTGCACGTGCGAGCCGTTCTTCCCGAAACACTGGAAAAATCACACAAAAAATCTTCAAAGCTGAACTGAGGTCTGCGAGCAAGGATTGAACCTATCTCTTTGATTCTTTTAAAGTCCTTTATCGTCTTCTGAAATCAATACATCGCCAAAAAGAACCCCCAAAACTTTGGCAGACATCAAAAGACGACTTTTCGTTTGCCCGCCAGAGAGACTGGGAGGAGAGGGAGGGTGAGATGGTAACTGGAAGCTGTAATGTCCCTTCTCTAACTATCTTAAGTGTCGTGTGTCTTTCGTGCAATAAAACGCCAAAGCACTCTGTGACGGGAGGGGAAATGGAAAATGAGAAGATAAGAACTGTTGAAAACGGCGGATGCCCTGGAGGAAATACTTCAGCTTATCCTCACCTTCTCATAAAAAATTGAAGCAGCAAGCTTCAAAAGACACAGCTACTGGAGTGTGAATGGAGTTATGGGATGGGGTGTCTAGTGTTAAGAGAGGCTTTGTGTTACAGATATGTTACATTTGGAACTCGGACAATGTACCTGTGTAGGTTAGAAACAGCAAAGTAAGAAGAATTCGTGAGGAGAATCAGAAGGAAAAAAAGAAAGAAAATCGACCTATGTGTCTAAGAGGACAGCAGAAAACTGAAGGCAAGATTTCCTTGCAAGATTGTTTTCACGGATTGCTGCTTGACTGGTGAATATCATTCATCCTCGTCTGATTTTGTATCGTGCATTTTATCTTTAGTGTGACAGGTAGATATATTTCAACAGACTACCGAGGTATGAAATTACAAAGGACATCTTTCTTATTATTTCTCTAGGTTTTCGTGAAAATGTTTTCTGTTCTGTTAGAAATATCCATGGATGTGTATAGGTGGACTGCTGTCTGTCTGCCAAGACCAACGCTTAGTCTCTTGCGAAGTTCTCCAGTTAGTCTCGGCGAGCCTAAACAAAGAATGTGACTAAACCGGAAGCTTTGTAGTCTCATGCCTCATTTTAGTAGTTAACTAGAAACAATCCTCTGCCAGCAGTCCAGCAATACAAGTTCATGAAGTATCTATGTATATGGCGAGTGAAAAACCACGTGACCTAAATCCGCGTAAGAATAAATTCTCAGCAAAATCAAGTTGACCTCTGGCAAGGAAGGGAGAGGAAGAAAAAAAAAAAACCAAGAAACAGATTTCTCTCCCTGCAATCAAACTTCGGATTGCTCACAATAATGACAGCCTAAACAGAAAGCAGTCGCCATGGATGAACGCACAAAATCTGAGGCTGAGGAACGACGATTGCGGGGGGCGAGGTGGCCACGTTTTGCAGCCGTTTGCGTTATTGTAAAAGACATCTTATTTCCTCGTTAATCTGATTTATCGGCTAGCCTGGCAAGAAATCCGGGTATTATGTCAGTCTCGGAGGAGTCTTGAAATTAACAGATCACCATGCGTGCGAGAGCATAACAACTGCACGTGATTGCATCGATCTGTCTGTTGAGGTTTTCACGGCACAACTACTCACTCAAGAAGCAGTTTTATTACCGTTATCCTCGTTGTACCACAAAAATTGACGAGCAGTGTTTTCAAACCACCCAGCTAAACGCTTTTTATCTTCTAATGAAATGAGCTTAGTGAGATGAAATGAATGTTGAGACAGAAACGGGTGGAAACAGCAACGCCAAAGGCGGTAGAAAATGTATCGGAGGCAAGTAACTGCCGAGACGGATGGACAGGCATGCAAGCAAGAAACTCGTTGGCTTGATTTACACAAAGTATTTCTAAGATTGAACTGCTCAGCAAAAAACAAAAAACAAAACAAAAATTTAAAAAAAAAAACAAACAAACAAGAAAACAAACAAACAAACAAACAAAAACAAAACAAAAAAAACTCAGCATAAAGTATGCATAACATTGATAAAGTCCATTCAAATCATTCGAACAAAATAATTTTCGTCCTAGGATTGGCAGACATAAAAAAACTACTGACATTTTTCAATAAAATCTGTGATGATGTGAAAAAAATATTTCTATGGTAATCGCTAGGTTAAATTAATGAAGGGGGAATGGTCTTGGTCTCCTCTGACATTCATTCTTGAAAGTTATCAAGACAACAATATTCACGGTTAAGGGAAAAAAATGTAACCCAGCTGCTGGAGTTCAGGAAGGCCAGCTGCAGTGGAGGTAGCGGGAGGTGCCGGGGGTCCCTGACTTTCCCCGGTAATTGCCTTGTCACGATCTCCTGGCTTCGATCAGTGATGGCGGTCCGGAGGTGGCAGGCACCATGCATTATTGCGCAGTCCTGGGGCCTGACGAGCCACGGCGCATCCCTTTACACCGGTCTCGCCTGCCTCCTGGCAGCAGGGGCCACAACTGCAAAACCAGAGTTGATGCTGAAGCTCACAAGGGCATCTTTGTTAGTTTGGGGGGACTCCTTGGCGCCCCTTTGAGCGATACGTCTGCGTGCAGCTTTACTGTCTCTTTATTCCAGTCTGCAAGACAAACAGCTTGAAATCGCCGAGTACAAAAATGTACATTTATGGACATAAGATAGTAAAAAAAAAAATCATTCATGACTAAAAGCATCTGAGAAATTTTGTCTGTCTTTTTTGTTTCCTTCTCTCTTGCTTTTTTTTTTTTTCTTGTTTTGTTATTTCTTCCTTTATTTGTTTGATTTTTCTCCCTTATCTACTTTGTTCTGCGTTCTTTTTTTCTGCAGTCATGCGCAGTCCGTGTGTGCCCTATCGCAAACATAAATTCAGACCTCGTAAGAAGCACACTCATCCCCACGTGCAACATTACACACCTGCAATTTTAATATATTTGCGCAGTTTCCGGACAAAGCCATCATCTTCTTTGCTAGAATCTCGCGAGAACAAACTCAGTCTAACAAGGTCAGCCTAACTTTGAAACATCCTTCGAATCAAAAATTTAGATAAACAGAGAACAGCAGAACAATGGCTTTGTATGTTTTCTTAATCTGCTTTTACTTTCATTTCCGTTTACTTTTTAATACGTTCTTAGACAAGGTTTTGATGTTATTGTGTCTTCGTTGTCTCGTGGATTTAAGAGTGGTGCGGTTTCTTTTTTGTTGGAGGCACTTAATTTCTTCTGGTAACATTTCTTCACAGCTTGGACCTGTTCGCCCTCCTGCTGCCACCCTACTACCCTGCCACCCTACCACCCTGCCACCCACGTCCCTGGTCTGGCGCTGTACGTCAACGTCAGGACAACGTATCGAAGCTCTGGACGGGGGCGCTGTGCAGGAATCCCTACTCCTCAATTTGCGAGACGGGGATTACAGATGTGGAGAAGAACTTGTAGGAGTCGACAGCGAGACTGATGCTGGCCTACATGCGCGGACAACCCTGCATGGCGGAGACGCTCTAGGGAGTTATCCCGCTTGGCTGCTGTCACTCCACCGCCGGTCGCTGTCTTCGTGCATGTTCTGCATTCAAGAAGCGGAAAATAACTTTGTGATGAAGAGGCTGGCAAACAATCCCGGTGATGACGGCAGGTGCGGCTTTTTTTAATTCAGGACTGGTGTTGGTTCGATGCACAAACATGTTTTCTATTTTTGTTTGTTTGTTTTTATCAAGGACTGGCGTGGGCTCAAAGCCCAAAATTTTCTTTTATTTTCATGTGGTTGTTAATTTTTGTCCTGTAGTGGTTTTGGTTCAACGCACAAAAATTTCGTCTGTTCTATTTTTATGTATTTATCTTTTCCCTGTGAATGCAACTTGTTGTCAAAAAAGACTTTTTACAGCCGAAAGCAACAAGCGACAATAACTTCCATCCTTATAGTAATTATGTCGACCTATTTAGCAAACACTATGCCATCGTCTTCATCATGCTCTATCTTGTAAACAAGTTTTACTTCGGTTATCAAAACTGCAGCATCAAACTAAATGTGTAAGATTGTGTGAATAGCCCTTTAAAGTTTGTGAACTCATCACGGTCAGAATTATACGACTCGTGTTTCTAGTAATACACGATTTTTTCCAATGCATGCACATACACTGTATGTAAAAAAAATTTGTAAGCAGGTGCACAGGTAGTAGACAAGGTGGAATTCAATGGAATTAAAAAAAAGAAAACGAGAGAGAAAGAATGACAACTAGACAGTCAGGAAGGAGGAAAAAAATAAAGAAGAGTTAATAATAATATTATTGGTTGGCTATCTTTAATGAGACGCAGGTAAATTATTATCTTTTGTTGTCAGGGTTCCGGCGCTTGCAACTAAAATATCTTGACAACATTAACCCACCATCCACATTTAGGACAACGTGAAAAAAGAGATAATGTGAGGTATGTATTACACATTTACATCAATCGAGCACACACACACACACACACGGAGATGGAGAAAGAGATGGTGCTGAGACAGGAGATGAGGAAGCCAACATTGCTTCAGGAAAGGGACCTGAGTATCATTGTGAGGCGATAAGGGGCCTGACATCTGAGGCTTTCCACACATTTCTGACTTCATCTTTTATGTTTCTGGCTTTTATGGCTTTCTGCGAATTCTGTGATGTGAACTGGAGTTTTAATGTCTAAGTCGCTTTGTTTTGCTAGAGCATTGGCCATCCACTGACTAGAAAGAAAATTTAATATCGGGTATTAATATTCGATGTCTGTTTTATTCAATTATCCCTTTGTGGAAACTTTCTCAAACGCACATACTCGCATCCTGGTAGTCGCCAATAAATATTCTAATCCTTTGTCCTTTTTCTGTCTTGCCTTTATCTAAACTTCTCGTTTCTAGTTTTACCAGGTTCGGATGTCGCTAAGATTTCTTTTCCCTGTATAGACAGCATCTGTCTATTAATTAATAAAACATAATCGGAAATGAATACGTCTCTCTTTTTTTAATTATCAGGGAATGGACTGTAAGATTCTGCTAGCCAAGAACCAGTCAGCAGATTCCCTTGAAATTCTGTGCCTTCAAACTTTGACCTCAAAGTCTATATCTTTGACTTCTCTGTAATAGGTTTTTGCGTCGAGTCTCGTTTGTAGGAGTTCCTTACTTGGCTGGCCAGTAAATTGTAGAAAATGAGGCCAATTAATCTTTTTTCCTCGCCGGCTATTAGCTGTGCCACCCGATTACCTTAAACTCTACACATGATTACCGCAGGAAAGTGCTTGTGAGGACTATTTATGGGAGGACTTGACGGGTGTGCCCGACCTGTGCAAGATATACAGGGTATATCTGAGTTTAAAAAATTGTTTTTTGGGGTTATTTGGGGGATTTTGTTTTGTTCCCCTCCCCACCTCTGAAACTGGGGAGAGCGTGTGTGGACGAATGATAGCTGTCTTCAACCTCTTTGTTTTTATCACTGTTACTGTCGTTATTGTTGTTGTTGATGATTATTTTCTTCTTCGACATTCCTAATGTTACAGATACAAACGATGTTTTATGACAAGTGAGGGAAAATCCAGAGCAACGATAATAGAACAATTTTCAGAAATAAAAGACTGATTACATTCACAGAATCTCCCATTCTTCTCCCCCTCCCTCTACCCCACCAGACACATGCAGTCTGTCAGAACGTATTTGACTCGGACTGTGCTTGGTGTATCAAAAAGAAAGGCATCATAGCCACCCAGCCATACCCTGGTCACAACTAATCCTGTCTGAGTGCTGCCTCTGTTCCAAACACACAGAAACTGATTGATTCCGATTCCAGCCCTTCTCCAGGGCCCCTGTGCAGCTGTGTTTTCCAACCGTTCGATTTTTCTCGTCGTGGAGTTATCCGTCTGCCACTGCTGCAAGTGGGGAGGGGAGACAATGCCTCGGCCACAGCTGGCTGCCTGGCAAATGAAACACAGTTGTCAGCCCATGCAGCGGCAAGACTTCGCTTCATCATCGTCTTGACATCGCCTTCCTCCCACATCTGTTTTGCCACGGGAGTAACCTCCCTTCGTCAGCCAATACCTTGGGCAGGTATTTTAGCGCAACAGTTAAAGCATTTATCTTTAAGGATCTTATATATATATATTTTTAGTCTACAACTGATTATGAGACACCGCAATAAGTCATTTGCTATCGATCTGTTGAGATTTATTTTTAAAAAATCTTCATCATCCTTTCAGTAAAAAATATTTTATTTTATCTATAACTGGTCAACTGTAGAACTTAATGTCGCAAAGTTATATTTAATATATGTACCATATGTATTTGTAAGAGAGAGCATGCAGGCCTACACACAGACAGGAGAGAAGTAGAAGGACGACAGCAAAAGCAAGGGTGCACTCATGCATGATACAGATCATGATCCGACAGCGTTCAACCCTCAGATGTAGGGCTCGTTGACCGTGATCATTTTCAATGCAAAGATGTGCAGCAGCTGAGAAATGTGCTGCCATCATTCAATTATTCGTCCCTTGACTGTTGTCGGTCTTTGAGGGAAGCAGATGAATAGACGCGGCAGGTGACAAGGTCTTCCATTCGTGCCTGTCTTGGGCAATGGGGAGCAGGTCCTGTACAGGACGGCCAGTCACTGCTTCATGTTGTAATCCACTTCTTCGTCTGGTCATCGCAGGGTCCACCTTCATCCTGCTGAACACACGCTTACAATCCAGCATACTCAAAGCCACAAGAAGAACACATCCAGACGCTGACATTGGCAGCGACCATGATCTTGTCTTAACGAGCCTGAAGCTGAAGCTGATGATGAAGCTTCACTCAAACACCTCCGAACTCGCTTTGATTCGGAGAAGCTGCAAGACCCAAATGTTTCAGAAATCTTCAAGGCCAAGTTGGAGATACATTGACCACACTATGTGCAATGTCTGTAAACGGACTGTCGGGATATCTCAACAGCCGCCAGAAACCCTCCCTGGTCCCTTATCTCACCCTCCAGTGACGCTTTTCCTCTTCGAAAAATAAACGGACTGGAAGCTTTCAAGTTCCGCCAAGTGTGTGTGTACCCGTTTCCAATCTTGTTATTAAATCATTTAGTTCTTCGGTCACTAATCTATTCACCGCTGCCTTCCACACATACCTGCTCCCTCCACCACCAGCGCTCCCCCTCTCCATCCACACACACACACTCCCTCCTTCCTCTCCTTTGATCTCATTACAAGAGCTGGTTCAAAAGGATGAGAGACCAGGCAGCCTTCATTCGGGTTTCTCTACGCGGGGTAACTTTTCATCCCCACTTTGGGGTTAAAACTCTTCTGTGTTCAAAGACCGGATTCAGACCGAACAGACGATGCAAAACTGAACGTTGGCCTTTCAGTCTGTAAAGACGACAGTTCACTGGCTGAGTGACCCTCGATCCTCCCCACCCCTCCAACAGCGGGCAGTGCAAGGCTTCTGTGGCAGGCTGGGTGTGTCCTACAGACACAGACTTGCAGCCTGTCAACTCCGCAGCCGGACAAGATTAAAAGTTTTTGACAATCTTTCTTACAACCGCTCCCAGTATTCTTTCAACGACAAGTAGTAATTGCCTGCTGCTAGTCCCGGAGGTCCACACAGACTAGAACTGTGAACATTGACCCTCCAGTTTGCCTTTCTGGAGCTGTCAGATGACTGTGAAAATTTACATCTGATCTACATACTCCCTGGTAATTTTGCTTTGGCAAATCGTCCCTGGTGAAAGAGATAAGGTCAAGACGGTCTTAACATTTCGGAGGATGCAAGAAAAACATGAAAGTTAGATGGTGGGGGGAAGCCAAAGCAACTCCGAGATTTTCCGTTGATTTACGCTGCATATCGATTTCTCTTTGCTTGTTTTCTCTTAACTCATCGTCCGTGATGACAAGATAGTCAGCTGTGCTCATCGGAAATTCTTTGCGGGACTTGGCTTCTTTTTGTTTCTTAATTGATTGCGACAGTACACCTGACATACGGCGCTCGCCAAAATATGTCTGTGTCACTGCAGCTGCATCTTTTACTAAAAGGGAAATTTCTCATTATTTGAACACTCACTCACTCACACTTTCTTCGTGAAATAAATTCCTAGAATCTTGTGTTGTCAGTGCGCCTTTCTTCAGTATGTGCTCTCTCATTCTTCTGGCAGCCGACTTTTCTATTCGTTTTTTCACACACTCTAATTATGCTCTCGGTCGTTTGGCTAGATTAGCTGCCTCTTAACCCATTGTCTTCTGGAGCATTTACAGTTCAATATTTTGTATCAAGTAATCTTGCCTCCCCTCACTCTTCCCCCTTCATTTATAGAAGCGTACTGTGATTAAACTTGGGTACTATACCCTTCTTTTTGTGGATCCACTCTGTATGTTTTCTCTGTCTCATAGTCGCTTGAGTTCAATTTCTTGTTTAGAATATTTGCAGTCTTATGTGCACACTCACTATAACCTTCTTTTTCACACCAATATTAACAGTTCAGTGCTCTCTCTAGCTCTTTCTTTGTTTCTTTTTCTCTCTTTTTCTCCCTACATCTCTTCTTTTCATGATCCACGCTCACGTGCAGTATTTACATGATATGCATGGGGATGAACGGGTGCGACAGACCGACCGACATATTTTCAGTTAATTCGGTCTCAACGCTGCTGTCTACGCCGTAATTATATATTATTATTTATCTATATAGGGAGGAGAACACCAGGGTGAAGTTTTTATTTTCGATTCGTGTCGGTGGGCACATAGGATGTGTGTTTTCGTGTTTTTTTGTGTTTGTTTCGTTTGAGAGTTCACTCAGGCCTGGAGTCGAATAAGAAGAAAATGTCAAAGTATGCAGCTCTATAAAGAATGTCTTCGTCTTCTGAATCCAGCGACTCCTTCTCTGGAACATTGGCTGTTCTTTTGGTGAGTCTGGTTGTTGGTCCGCAGCAAACACGGAGACCATACAGAATTGACATTTCAGTACATCAGGATCCAGTTAATTAGTGTCAAAGCTTCCTAATGATCTCATTAGGTGTGAGTCTGTACCACGAGAGGTAGCGTTGGTGCCGATGTTAAGGACTCGGGCCAAGAGTAACCGTGAAAACTGTGGTGGATGTCATGACACTGGGGGGAGAAAAATATACACACAAGGGTCATGATTAGTCTTGCTGTCGATGCCCTTGTCGCTGTATCAAACTACAGTAAGTGACTTCTGACTTTATAACGAGATTGACTGGCTCAGTTTCTCATTTGTAAATGTACAGTTAGCACATCCAGAGAATCGATGGCACGAAGAAGAAAAACAAACAAACGAACAAAAAAAAACAAAAAGACAAAGAAAAATCGAAACTGTAGATGAAATTTTTAAAATGTGAAAATTCCCCGACATACATGATTATGTTCTGTAGATCGGCGGGTGATCCTTTGAAGGCTGTAAAGCCACTGGAGGTGATGCGAGTATTAAACATTTACAAGAAATGTTCATACAGATCGATTGTCTTCTCTCTCTCTCTTAAGGCCGAGATGGAAACTTTGATGCTAACATCAATTTGAATTATGATCCAGGTTACATCCGATGAATGTACTGCTCCTGGTCTTCTTCTTCTTGTTGTTGTTTTTGTGCTGTTCATGGTGGTAACGATACCAAGGGACAATAACAAAAAATAACCTCAGAAAATGTCCATCTTTGTATCATCAGATTTGAAAATTAAACTAAAAAGAGATGTAAAATTTAGCTGCATGCCTGACTTCTTCCATTCGAGACCTCAGTGGTTTTGCTTGAACGGTTTGCTTGCGTGTATAGAAAACAAATACATTCTAGTGACGAATATTTTTTCTTGTGTGTCTTTGTTACTTTGGAAAGTCAGCTAGAACAGCCCGTGAAAAAGCTATTAACAACACTTGATTTATTTTTGTATTTTTCTATTAACTACATAACGTATCTGTCCCAGTTTAAAAACCTTTCGCCTCAGCAACTACTGCGTCCACCCACTAACCTCGTCCCTTTCCCCAACCATCAGCCCGGTCGAGTCTGAATGCATAAATGAGCAGACGATAAGTGACTCACCGAAGATAAAAGTTTTACCTCGGCTTAAAAGAACGTAGTAAGAAGGAAAACGATCGAGCGGGAGAGGGTAAGACGGGTAGTTACGGCCCCCAGTCACGTGATTACAATGTCCTGCAGGGAGCGGAAGGACGCGCACAACGATCAGTTGCAGGAGAGAACGGTCAACGTCTGTTGCGGCCCAGTGGAGGTGCAGATGCGACGAATAGTTTGCTCTCATCGTCACGGACAGTGCGGCCAGAGAAGAAGAAAAGATCGACAGGAAGTGGCGAGAAAGAAGAGATTCAACGAGCAAGCACGCGCCTTTGATGGCTCCTTCCTTTTCCCGGCAGCCAACAGCATCATTTTGTCAATTGTGGTGACACTGACTGCTTTCTCTCTGAGCATCTTCAGCGCAAAGCTTGCGGACCCATGTCGGGTTCCGGGCGACTCGAAGAAAGGAACGAAGGCAGACCTGTTAAACCCTTCCACTCGGATCGATTGAGCGTTGAAGGAAGCCTGGGGAAAGGCAAAGGGGCGGAAGAAGGGGTGGGGGAGGTGTGTTGAGAGAAGGAAGCGATGAGATATGTAAAAAGGGAGACAAATGACAAGAGGAATGGCGGGCGATGGCGCAGCAACGTGGCTGTCTTCTCCTCATCCCCAAGGCGATGCAAGTGAGGTGCGAAAGAGGATGTCGTTTGGCGTCCATTACAGACGAGAGCTGCGTCACCTTTATTGCGTCGACGGACTTGCAATGACCAGTCGTCGGCGTTACAAATGACGGTCGCCATTGTGACGGATGTTGGACTGCGCATGTCTAAAGCCAAGATGCTGCCCACGTCACTGAAGGTTTGCTGTGTTGAAGAGAATAACGAAAGAAAAAGATGCGGGTTGATATGTTCGAAGAAGTAAGATTTAGAAAATGAGGGGTAGTATGGAGCGGTGTTATTCAAGATTGGAATTCTCTCTCTCTCTCCCTCTCTCTCTCCCTTTCTCTCTCTCTCTGACCTTTTAAAGTCCTTCGCCGCCATCTACGGACACCATACCCTTAATTGTAGCGTTATCCTTAATCCTGACCATCATTAGTCCTTTAATTACACATTCTTATTTTGTCGTCTGCGATTTTTATCTTCATTTTTGTTCTTTTTTTTATTTTCCTAGGTTGAGCTTTTTAAACTTCTTCGTATACTTGTTTTCTCTTCTTTCCAGTACTTAAGCTGATCATATTTCTAAACCTTTAGTGATTTCCTACTCAGCTTCAGTTCAACTGTCGACTACTTCAGCTGTTTCTTACTTTTGTGCTCCTATTTGTGTTGCCATCGTACCATTTTATAGCCATTTCAGTTACTGGTTCAAACGGCAAACAAAAACTACTTAGAAACAACTTTTTTACACAGTGACAGAAGTAACTCTAAACCGTCTGCTGACATTCTGGTTAGAAACCAAACATGTTGGAATAAAAAAATTCAGAGGAGTGCCTCGACGTTCAGTTCCCAGTTGAATGGTCATGAAGAGGTGAAACGCATACTGGTGGCTAGACTCACCTTGTTCAATCCCCGCCGACATAAATATTTATGCAGGGCGTTACTACATGCATTAAATAGACCACTATCTACTTCAAAGGCGGCCATAATTCACATGCGCACTGAATCGGTCTCATTTTTGCGTGAGCACCAAATTGTTCGTACTTTCCATGAACAGTTCTCATAGCACTCTTTGCACATGCATGCTGCTGTGAGTAGCTGTGGAAGATGCAGGTCCAGACCCAGGCTGATGATCGCAGCCTTCTAAGCTAATCAGTCTGGCCGCGCACCACCCACCATCTCGCCCGATGCGCCACCGCGAACACCCAGTGCCGACCTCTCCGTGTCGTCGGCCGATGTCGACTTGCCGAGGTTTGCATCAGGTACAGTTAAGTGGAGGGATCGGAGGCTAGGGAGTGGAGGGATGGGAAGGGGCACCATCTGCGCCTCGACTCCGTGATTACGCCCCTTGCTTAGAAATGCACAGACACGAGCGCGAGCTGCCGTCCCTCTGAGGCCGATTCAATCAAGGGACTCTTAATGATTGTGTTAGTCCAGGCCCGGGTCCGGCCCAGGCCGCCGGCCTTGTATGATGTCCATTGTTCTCTTTCTTCTCCTCTTCTTCATCGTTCTGTTCTAGCCCTCGGAGATTGACCAATCGCCGACCTGATCGATATGTCCACGCTGCTATATCAGGTGAACGATGCGGTGCAAAGTGTCTCTAGAGACGACATGTTCATTGTTTTGCTCCCAGACCCCTGTTAAAAAAGCAAAATGTTGACCGAGAGAGTAACTAGAGAGGGTTTCAGACATATTGGATGTCTTTGGTACTTTTGGTCGATAAGCGAAAACAGTCCACGAAAAAAGAAACTTAACCACATTCGATTTGTTGGCGGCATTTAAACAGCAGTGTAGTCAATGCTTTCACATATTCTTTTTCTATAGAGGTGAGTGAAAAGGAAATGAGTTGTGGGATGTGTAGTGGCTGATGTAGTAGTTGTCTAATGTAGTTAAATAAATGAAGCTGAAAAAGATCAATGTCACTTGAACAATGGCATGTACATCTGGTCATGATGAAGAATTACATGATAAGTAAGAAGCGTTAGAAAACAGTAACGGACAGAGTTTTGTCACTAAAATATTCAGCAAATTTTTCCATAACTTATTCCTATGTGTGTAAGCATTTATAGGATGAGAAAGATTTCGTTGGTCCAGTCCAATATAAAACGAAACTTGGATTCAGAATTCTGTGCGACTATCGTCAACAGAAGCACATGGCAGACTAGTCATACAGTGGAGTGGAGGGGAACTGTACGACACCAGGCTGAGAACATGGTCTCAATATAAAGATTGCTCTTACAAGATGAGTGCTCGATCTCAAGTGTCTGGATAGTCATACTGCACTCTTACCCTACAAGGATCTCAGTCAAACTGATTGATTCATTTATTGATGGGTCGATTGATTGGTTTTTGCTGTAGAAGAAAAGTATTTTCAATAAATCGTGAGCGCCGTTAGTACTGTATCAACAAAATCATTGTCTAAATAATACAGATACTAAATCATGGCTCTGCAACTGCTGAATCACAGCCCAGCAATTCTTTTCTAATAATAATAGGTTTCCTGAATTCCACGGCTCTGCCACCGTTGCTTAATCTATTAATACTGTTTTACTGAATTAACAGCATGAAGTGTCAATAAAAATATTGTGTTGAAATTCTGTCACTTTAAGATGACAAGATTTCGTGTCAGTAAAAACCTTTCGGCTTTCGTTAACGCAGTCGATCCATTTAGTTCGATTTTTAGGAATCCGATGAAGGGAGATAATCAGTTTTTTTACGACCAAAATGTTAGCATTGCTCTCCCTTTAGAAATGTCCGCATCTTTCATAATACGATATCAGAACATAATAACACCACACAGAACACACTTTTTTTGTGTTATTGAACAGTGACCACTTTAATCATCTGAAATGTCTCACAGGGGAAGTTTTAAGGATAAAAATATACTGAAGGCTGATCGCAGTATCACAGAATACGTCTTCATGTAACAACGATAGTTCTCGTCCAGCTGTGGGTACGGTTACATCTCACATGACAGTGAATAGAATTTTTTTAACTTTAGCAAAAAAAAAAGTAGACATATATAAATTAATGTTTATAAATTCATAAATTCTTCGACAAGGTTTTTTTTTTCAGTTAGCAGCACATTCTCTTCTTTACTTTGACTGCTTTCTCAGGTGTATACCAAAATCACAAATTAATTATTACACACCTTTACATGACACATCAGTTTGTTGTGTTGGAACGTGGAAAATGTGGACGCCTACAGATGAAGAGATTGGCTGTCACTGTCAAAGTGACAGTACACAGTCACAAGTTTTGCTTGCTTTTGGAGTATGTCAGGAATCGTTTCATCAGCCTCTGTAGACATGGCAGAAAACCCTTTACGAATTCTGCAAAGGCCGCGCATTTTGCACGATTTTCCAATTAGTTGTGCGACATTTCTTGATAAACAGCAGCTAGCCACAAATACATTGACACCTGGAACATGCTTCACAATGCTGACAACTTCCCATCCTGCAGTTCTGGCGCCAATGGACGGAGAATGTGTCGATATAAATGTGAGCGTATAGATAATGATATTGTTGACTAATGGACCTAATATGTAAAGTGATAAAAAAAGAAGCTGTTCTGGGAGAAAAAAGTTAATGAAAAATTTATTAAATGAAAATGTCAAAATGTGAAAAATTAAGAATTCGTGCAAGTCCAAAATATCTTAAAATATCACGACTGAATAGTTGTTGGACTATGCGATAATATCAAACTTTAGAAAAGAGGGGATGTTAAGGGAATGTAATAGAATGCGAGGTTATTAATTTTGTTATTTGCTACTTTATATTCAGAAGTAAAAAAATAATACTTACAAAACACATAGAGCAGTGTTACGTCAGAAACTCCGAGGGTTTTAAGATATTATATTTTGGAAAATTTGCACATGTTAATGGCAACATGCTGCCATCCTACCCGTAAGTGGGAAGGTAGGACCAGACACCACATGTGAAGTGGATACCCGACAGCATCGGCATCTGAAGCCGGTGACTGCCACGCACACTACCCGTTTCGATATCTGTGTGGTTCAACGTACGACCCACTACCTGACCCAACAGTTTAACGGATACCTTACCCTCGGAGGGTTGGGAAAGGAAAGGCAACATCTCCCTTTCAAAAAAAAAATCCCAAAAAGGTTGCCGGTTCTAAGGCATCATTCACCAACGATGTAAAGGTTGCAAGACAACGGCTGCCATCACACACTAGGCTTTTAATGTCAAGCTTCGCTAAAAGTAGAATCTGATCCTCGGCAGCAAATCAGTCAGGACCACCCACGCCGGTCGGTATACGTGAACATCATGATCACAGTCGTAAGAAAGAAACTAAACAGCACTTTAAAAGCCAACGTCGATAGTCTTCTGGGCCAGAAGAGAACAGATGAGAACATGGAGGACCCAAAATAGGGTTATCACCACAGTGCAGACCCACTTGGGTCCCTTGGCGCCCCCGAGTTCTGCGCACCCGAACACTTTCATCTTGCGACGAGCCAGCAGGATGCCATTGGTCAGCAGACCGAGCACCGTGAACAGAGTTACGCCGAACCCCAGGGAGTCTGTGTCCACCATCAGCTTACCTCCCTGTAAAGAATGCAACGTCAGTAAAAAAATAAGACTAGGTATTTATTTTTTTTTCAAAATGTAGACGACGACAAGAATAAGCGCGCAAGCAACTAAAGCTAAACAACTTGCACAAGGTCTCGTACACATACCTTTATTTCCCAGTACACGGCAGACATGAGCCAGGGCAGCCCCAGCCCCAGAAAGACGTTGACAGCGTTGGAGCCGTTGACGTTCCCGATGGCACTGTCAGCCCACTTCTCGTTGAGAGCGCCGCCCGCGAGGCGAAGGTGTCGGGCATGGAGGTGCCGATGGCCACGAACGTGATGGCGGTGATGAAGTCCGACAGGCCGACGACGCAACCGAAGATGGCGGCAAGGTCCGAGACGACTGCAGTGAGCAGGCCGATACAGAGCAGTGCTATCAGGAAGGTCGGCCAACCGGAACCGATGGACGTGGGTGGGATGCAAGCAAAGAGAACCTGCATTGGACAGATTTGAAGAAGGTGATTAAATATTACTCGGACATCACCACTAATTTTCATACAGTTATAAAATAAATTTGTCAAGATATTTGTTTACTCGTTATTGTGCAGAGCACATTTAATTATTTTAATAGGCTTCGTCTCTTGTGTTTGTCTATATACATATAAGCGAAGACACTTTCTTACTCTTCTCAAATATCTTTATTGTATTAGTGGTTACTAGCTGTGACATAAAGTGTTAGTTGTTACAGACGAAATAACGATTATTGAGGAACAGATTGAGGACCAGCTTCCAAGACAACAAACAGACAAAACTAAAGTAGACACAACACATTCAAACAGCATACTGACGCGTGCTCAACGCACACATACATACACAGAGTAATATACCTTCCAGAAAAAGGTGATAAAGTGGAGGATATAGTCCATCTTTGTCGTTGTGTCCACCTCCCCGCCGTTGACGTTCATGGCGCTGAAGAACTGCTCGCCCCAAGAAGACGAGGTCAGCTGCAGTCCCTCCAGCGTCTGACAGGCTCGGGCGGCGATACGCGACACCATGTTGCTGAACTCTGGTCACGAGGCCAACATGACTGTTCTTTAGTGGAGCTGACAGGGGACTCAATCACCTCCCAACCCACCCCCTAAATTTTGCACAGCGATGTTTAGTTATCACAGACATAAATAAGCTGACTCCTAGATGTGCAGAGATCCGACAAAGACAGCAGTCTTCATTATGGCGGTAGAGGCTAGAGAGAGATGGTTTTTCGTGTACAAGTTTTTATGTTCTGACTGGAAACACTCAAAGTTTAAAAAAAAAATTAAAGAATATTTTTGCATTAAAAGATACAAAGAATCAAAACAGCTCGCACCTCCCTCTCTATTACAAGACATTCAACATTCAGTGCTTAGTGTTTTAGTTAGAGCTCACAACGAACTAACCCACAACGAATTTTTCATATGCTAAAACTTAAAAGTCAACACTCAAAGAAAACAATGATGAAGACCTTCGTCGCTGATAATTGGTAACGATAGCACGTGGAACCTTCCCGACGATGGCACCTCCAGTTGGCTCCGACAACTCGACCTGGAAGTTTGGTTCGTGTCCCGTTCCCTGGCAACATTCGCAATAACCAACAAACGTCAATAGTGTTTCTTCTCCCTATGCTCATTTTTAAAGCGTGTTTTAAAAAATATTTTATATGAGCAATAAAATTTACTCGTGACAGCGCACAAGAAAAATCAATGTTTATTTGATAGTCATGGCGTGATAAGAACGCACGAGTGTGTGTGTGTGAACGTGTAACTCCACTTTACTACTACTAATAATTGTTGTTGTTGTTGTTGTTGTTGTTGTTGGTTGTTGTTGTTGTTGTTGTTGTTGTTGTTGTTGTTGTTGTTGTTGTTGTTAAAGAGAATTCTGAGTGTGGTAAAAATATTAGAAAAACTTAATAAAATGATTTTTCGCGTTGTCCCCTGGGAAGGACTTCAATTCTTAGGCGTATTTAAAAACGTGTGACCTTCATATTAGTGACATTTTTATTTTGTATAATTAAACTTACTTCTGTTGACATATCAATTTTATGCATATTAAATACAACTCCGTCCGTAGTCTCTCATACAAGACTCTTCGGGTAAAACGTAAAAGCAACTGTGAGTCGGTGACTAACTAAAGTTAGTTTGGGACCCTGTCCAGCGTAGTTTCCTAATTACACTTGGAAAAACGATAAGGACTACAAACTATTCAAAATAATTTTGCACGCAAAAATTTTCCCTCCGCTTCTTTCCTTCTGTCTTGCTTCGTTCTCCATCCCACCTGTTGCCTAGCTGCCAGACAGAAAACCTTCTAGCAACCTTAAGGGCTTTTTTTTAAGTTGTCACGCACAAGAGAAACGCTTAAGCTGTTCCCTCGTTTCAACTCTTTCCTGCAAAGTGTTTGATTTTTGATAAGACGCAGGGTTTCTTCCCTTTGTGGCCGCAGAACGACACTGAATCAATCCGCGTGACGTCACATCGGACGCCAGCGTCCAGGCAACTGTGACGTCATGGCTCCCGACCCGTTGTGTCAACAGCTGCAACACCTCCTGGCAACCTGGCTGACCAGTGTATGGCAGAGCTCTAGCCCCAGCAGATGGTTCACAGATTAGTGTTGAAACGCCGACCTTAGCCGGTTCGTCACTTGACCTTCTTTATATTTATTCACCCGGAACAAATAACGGCTTTCCTTCAAGCTTTCGACAAAACAAAGCTACTGCGAACCGTGCAAGCTTGTTTGCCACCTTGTGGGGAAAAGGTTGTCATCCAGCTATGTGGCTAACTGTCAGGTATACCTCGTGGTCAGTTAATCAGAAGAGCTCCAAGAAAGAAGGAATGATTTTTGGTATTTTTCCACGTGACACAATGTGACGTATTATTGCATGCGATCGTCCCTCCCCCCTCCTCGGTTGCCAACGCAGCACATATAACCAACAGTATACAACAGGAACATTAACAACTCGCCAGGTGTAGTTCTAATTGCAAGAGTCCTTCAGCACAATTAACTTAATTACTCAGAGAAGACTCAAAGCCGTGCTTTCTGATTTCTGTTTCCTCTTACACAAAACCAAAACGTGCTTTTAAATCACGCTGCAAATTGTTATTCGTAAATCTTCAAATAAAATAATGTCGAGAAATGTCTGATAATTTTTTTGCCCTTTTGTCACTTTTTCTTGTTTATGGGTACAAATGTTTTGCGCTTGCTTTTACTTGAAGGAACTGATTACACGAGTTATTTGACTGATTTGTTATCCTAAAGATTACAGAAATAATTACAGAAGTGGTGGGCGAAGGAGCGGAGTGATCGAGTGTTCAATGAGTATACTTAATCTCGTTTTACGTTCTGGTTCTTGATGAAATCAGCATGCTGTTGGAAACCAAGGTCTGGCATCCTTCAAGAAAGTGTTGCTAAAGAAGGAGTTTTCGCTAGTAGTTATTAGATTGTTGTTGTAATTGTTTGCCATAACAAGGGAGACAGAAAGTGGTAAAGGCTGACTGTTCCACAGACATGTTTTAAGAAGATAAGGAGAGGCAAGTAATAGCGAAGGCAGATGGAGAACAGCGAAGGACATAGTTGACTGACCTGGGTTCCGATGATCCCCACCTCAACCAGCTTGGAGGTCTCACCGTGAGTGAATGTCACCGTGCCCTGACCTCCCACGTAGTGCACGTTGCTCTTGGCACTCATGTCACTGGTGTGCCAGGCCACTTTGACCTCGCCGTCCGCCCCGTTGACCCTGTTGACGATGAGCCGCGCACTGGCCGCACTCTCCTTCACGATGTAGGACGGCTTGGAGAACTCCAGCTTGCCTGGTTCTGAGGATAAAAAATTATTTTACAGGATCAGATGATTTCCGGAATCTGCTCAGACCTACCACGAGGCTGTAGAATAACAAATAAATCATTGAATATTCCTACAAATAAGCCGCAAATACATAGCTTCTACAGACCCGCATTTGGTTTATAAGTGTGGGTGTCCACACCTAGAGATGTATAAAAATAAATAAACATAAAAAATAAATATAAATTTAGAAATAATAATAATAATAATAGAAGAAGAAAAATAGGTAGTTGTTGTCATTTGATAACTGTCTCTTTTTCGTCATAAAACGACTTTCGATCTGCCCTTAGTTTCACAACACTGTGTTCTACACCATTTTCACTAAAGCTACATTTCTTTAAATCCAAAACTTTAAGCACAGTGGAACATATTCGTGCTGGTTCCCCGTCACTAGGTGACCACAGTGGCAGATATTAAAACACTCGGCTTCATTACCCTCTGCTTGTCTAACATTGCGAACACCATGTCCGGGGACCGGGAAGGGGGAGAGGATGAAGTTGGTGGATATAGTTTACTGGACGAGTTTGAATTTGTACGCTTTAGTTCCATGTTTATGTTCACTCCCCTCTACCCTCCCGTAGGCCGATTCTTATACCACTCACGTTTCTACACGTCCAGTGCACTCCCATGTAAATCATTCACCCCCAAAGAATTATGGAATTAATCAAAAACGTTAATATTGTTACTGACGATGAGCGTCCTTGGCCAGGAAACTGGAGAGACGGGGAACAAAGAGCCCGCGTGACTTGTTTATTTATCACCTTTTACACCGACAGGCGGCGATACTGTATGACGGAGTGCTTGGCGCTGGGGACTCTGACAGTTGGTGGGAATCATATGTAATCCTCCACATTCACTTGGAAGCGCATGCAGCTGTTGATGCGCACAACACCCTTCCTTACCTGCTGCGGAAGTCGCGCGAAAGCCGACAACTACTTTCATAGGAGAGCGTAAACTCTTTTATTTGTGATACCCTATAATTTTCCCTATCGCAGTATATGTAAAACTGAAGGACAGGAAGAAAGCTGGAGGATCTGAACTCATACACACAGGCATCCTTTTGGTTCTCACCGTCGTCGTTAATGATGGTGACCTGGTTGATGGCCACTTTCCCGATGACAAAGTCCTCGGCGTTGCTGTCCACGGGTCGTGTAGAAGCCTGACGTAGAAGAACTCGTCTGGCTCCCAGACATCATCATCGACGATCTCAACAAAGACGTCCTTGATGCTTTCTTGCGGGGCGAAGGTGACCAGCTGTTTGATAGGCTTGTAGTCCTCCCCCGCCAGGGCTGTGCCGTCTATTGTCTCCACCCTGTAACAAAAACGTTACCATCATACTCTCAGTCCTAGTTTCAGATTGATGAAAGAGAAAACCAGCTTAAGCATTTTGCTTTATTTCATGTGCACAATGCAGGAATCATGACAGATATTTCAGTGTGCGGCTCTAGTGCTTCACCTAGCAGCAAGCATACCCGACTTTAATTTCCTTATCCATGTTGCCATAGCGACGTATACAGAGACGGACGTGACCCTCGTTCTCTAGCACAGCGCAGGCAGAGCTGGTGAACTCCACCACGGCCTTGTCCACGAGCTGTGACGGGTCCAGGGAAACGGCACTCGACTTGCGACTGTCCTCCACTGTCTCTTTGACCGTATCTTGTCGAATACCTTGAGAACAAAAGCAGAATGTCTCCGCCATTTAGTTATGTCCTCCGTACACTTGATTTTTTTTCTCGACTAAATTCCATTATTAAGTGAATAAATATGAGCTAACGTTTCATATATAGTGTGCACAGGTGCCTAGTGAACAAAGCGAGAGATCAAAGCATGGGTCAAAGGCCACAGGACACGTCATACATTAAGACGGTCTATGGGCAGTCTTTGTGTATCTTCTCCCATCCTGCTTTCTTTCTCTTTACGATTACATCTCCCACATCTATCCTAATTGCTCACGCTATCAAACGTGGCATCGACTTGAGGTGTCAGCCTATGTCCTCCGGTTATGATCCGAATAGCTGAGACTCGATACCAAAGGGCGCCTTTGGGTTTTTCCGATGCGAGTTTGGCCGCAACGATTTTTGCAGTCTTTTCTTCTGACAAGTGTGTTTCCTTCTGGAATTCCTGAAAAAGATAAACATGAAATTAATTACACAGCTGCTTATCTGCTTCCTGCAGATCATCAGTGAGAGTTTTTCTTTAAACCTCGAAAATTGAGTTTGCGCAGAAACAGGCAAAGCCCCACATAACGGGTACCCGGGTCACATGGCTTTGCTACCAAAACACTGGCAACAGATCCTGTTTGCTCCCGCCGCTAATCTTGGGATCGATACCCTCAGCCGATTGCAAGCTTACGGGACTGTCCATACAGTTTTATTAATGTGCGATAATTTTTATTACAGTTGATAAAGTGTGCAATTGTTGTCTTTGCGTGCGTTTCAATAAAACAAGTACCGAAATTATTAACAATTATTCGGCAGGAAAACTGGAACGAACTTTCTCTACACGGCAAATTTCTTATTGATATCTGTGTGTGCGTGTGTGCGTGCGTTCATGTGTGCGTGAGTCGTGATGTTAGGGACCTTGTACCAATGCAGGTACACATGATCAAAGACCCAATAACCTGTCTCCATCTAACTGATGCTTACTAATTTTGTTTCTCTAATCTGCATACTTCATCATGTGGTCAGGTCGTACCAGAACAATTTTCTTTATTCTAGCACTCGCTTTTAACGACATAAAATCAAGAAATCTGTTGAGAACTCTGCAAACCAGGGAGAGTCTGGAAAATAGAGCATAATTCTGATGGTCCATGTCACCTACATTATACTTACCTTTGCAACTTCAATGATATCAGCTGACCCACCATTATGCTGGTTTTCACCCTCGATATCTGAAATCAGGTACAACCGCATTTACAATTTAACCAAAAAAATGTTTGGGTTCTTTCTTTCTGCTGCATTAAAATATTTTTGAGAACCGAAAACATCCTGACGAGATTTTAGGCTGTGGTCCTTTCTACGTGCAAAAAATAAATAAAATGAAAATCAAGCTAAAATATCCTTCTTCTTTCTCTCGGTTTATTTTATATTTGTGGGCTGGCTAACAGCCAGGATATTTTATTTTTTATATAATGATGAGTTTTCAGATATGCAAGTGTTCCTCTTGCAGTATATAGACTTTTTTCCTACCTCACATCAAACAATAGAGTTTTTACACAAGTTATGCTTTTAAGTGAGATAAAGGCCCAATTTCAGCTTAAAAGAAATTTATTTCAGTTACAATTTAATAAACTTTGACCTTATTAACCTGCTTTAATGAAACTGGATATATCAGGTCTCTACGCCAGCGCTGGGACTCTCTGTTATTACGTAACCAGTCCCTTGGATAATATGAGTCGTGCTCATCAACTACTCACCGACTCCTATCTCCACCTCAGAGGCCGTTTTGTTGCGCACGCAGCAGAAACCCTTATCCGCGGAATAAGCCACCATGATGAGAATGGGAAACAGCAGGAAGGTCACGATCGCTTCCCACAATTCCACCTCCTTTGGCGATGTCCAGAGGAGCACGATGATGAGCCAGAAGTAGGCGAAGATGCCGGTGAAGGCTGTCACCCCAAACACGCGCATGTTTTTCAGACGCCGGCTCTCGCCGTCAGGCACGCACATGATGCAAATGGCGGTGATGCAGAACAAGTTGAAGGCTGCGGAGCCCACGATGGTACCCGGGCCCAGCTCCCCGGACTTGAACTCATTCTTCAACGTTTCTATCATGGACAGCAGGATCTCTGGGGCGCTCGTGCCGAAGGCGAGAAGGGAGAGGTTGGCCACCGTGTCGTTCCAGACCTTGACTTCTACTTCTTTTTCTCCCTCCTGCTTGTCGCGAGAAGCCACTTTGATGATGCGGGTCTTGCTGGTGATGTGCTCGATGCCGCAGATGAATGTATCGGCGACGATGGCGATGCCGAAGAAGCACCAGATCATGGCGACGAAGTACAAGGCGGCCCGCACCCCCTTCTGCCAGGACTCCTCTTCGTGGAAGATGGGCAGGAGAAGACCTTTGTCAGAACACGTGTTGTTTGACATGGTCATGAACTCGATGTTGTCGTTGTAAGTTTGCCTTCACTAACTCACGACATCAACAGCAAGATGCTTACATGCCACCTGTTTCTTGGCATTATATGCACTTGTCGAAAAGTTTTGAAGTCACAACTGTTTTCATATTGCCACGTCTGAAACAACATCGACAAGACCAAAATATCATTATCGTTCTTGTCGTCGTCATCAATGTAACCACAGTTATTACCATAGTAGAGCATGTTTATACGGAGGTACAGATGTAGTGAAAGAAGACAGTGGACCTGTAGGGCCACCACAAAATCCCCAGCATGCTCGTTAGTCCTAGTCATTCTGAATAATATTGGAAAGGGCTTTCTAAAGAAAATGGTCATGGTAAATTAGTGAAGTAGCGAATGTGTGCCGAGTCAATGAATCTGTGAGACATGTACGCTTCGGCTCTTCTCGTTGCATCAGAAATTAAATGACACTTGCTCTGCGCATGTGTACTAAAAATGAACATTAACTAAATGGCGTTGTTTCTTGAACATATACTAGTCAGCAGTACAGAAAATGACAAACCTTGAGATAAAACCACGCATCCCAAATACTTTTGTTTTAAAAAAAAATAACATGGTGCCAATACCGTCTCTGACAATTCACGATCTGCCTGCTTCCTACGAGAATGGGAAATGATGATGGTGACAGGTTGTCGTTCCTCTATAAGAGGCTGGCATGTACAGAAGACTTTCCTGACAGTGTGACAAGTGGGTCAGCTTCTGACTGACGTCCGTGGCTCCTGAGCTCTGAAAACGAAGGAGAAAATGGCCGCGGGTCTCTGGTATTTGCAGGATGTCATGTGTGAAAAATTGCTTCAATTTTGCTTGTCTGTCCTGGATCTGGCACTGTTGTTTTTAATTCTGCAGTCAACCGTTGTCTGGTCCTCGTGACCCCGACCCGATGTTTCCCTAAACGTAATCTTGTACAGAGCTGTGACAGGCCTTTGACCATGGTGGATCTTGACACCCGGCTACACGGATGCAGAAACATGATGGCGGAATTTAATGAATCCATGACCTAAGCATTGGTAGACATTAGGATCGGAGAAGATACCATTCTAACGTATGATATGACAGAAATAAAAACTCTTATTCTGAAAATCCATTTTTGGTGCTTTCCTGAGTCTTTTCTGTACCTGACCTGAAAATCATGGCTACTCTTGCTATCATGTACAGCCTCATCTGTTTTCTCGCATCTCTTCTTTCTGCTTCATTCTGTCGTTTACCATCTGTCACAGTATGTGCATGGTGACTGTTCAGCCACAACATATTCTTAGCAAAACTGTCGGTTGTGTCGCTGTCTTTACGATGTGGAATGACTGCTATGAGGCAGCTATTCCTGACTGTTATCCTGTCACTCTGTCAGATTTAGAAGCCAAAGCTCTTCGATCAGGGGCTGCTGACCTCTCTCTTTCTCTGTCGCACTCTGTCTTTCACACCTTCACACAATGCCTGTTTTTTGTTAATGTTAATTGTGTTTAGTTTAGTTTTTAGTTTATTCTTTGCTGCTCCCCGAGAAGTATAGGGCCGCAACAATTAAGCGTGCTTACTAATTTTTTTCCTTTATTTGCATTTTTTTTTTTTTGATTCTGACTTTGCGTATGCAAATATTTGGAAAAAAATTCAGTCATCCTCTCATTCAAAAATTTAATGAATGAATTGGCCATTTCATCAAATTAGCGATTGATCTTGAGCCACTATCATACGATGTACAAACTTTCTTTTACTTGTTCAAGTTATCCACATGAAAAGCATAGGTGACAACGCTGGTGAGCAAACGCACAAACACTCGCACAGTTCCCTGAGGTCATCTTCTCTGCGTATAAAACTCATTGTGAAACTGATCATTAGTGAACTTAACTGAAGTTATTTTCCCAATTCTAAAATAGGAGGCAGCAAACTAATGTAAAGGTAAAGGCGGTTATTCAGATACGTCATCTGAGGCGGACAGTAAGACCATATATGACAATGCTCACCAACAGGAACAGAGACAAAAAAAAAAAAAAAAGAGGGCATAGCATTTACCTTGTCCGAGGGCTCAAGTTGTTTTTCAAGGTATTCAAAGGATGGAAGACTTTAAAAGTCGAAGTACAGCAGCCCTGCAAATTATTTCTCCCTTCACTTCTAAATCCCTCTTCCGTGTTTAGTTCTGCAGTTTTATTCGTCTCTTGCTTCCAACCCTGTTGCAGAAGAAGATTCAGAAGTACATTCCTGCAATGAAACGATAAATCCTTTTCTTTACTCTTTCTTGGTCAGGCAGAAGAATGTACATACGTGTAAGTCACTGCTACAGTCTTCGGTTGTCGAAGAACATGTTTGGCCTACCACCTGTATTGTGTCCGCGGCCACTAGCCACGGCAACCTGACAGTTTCATCTTACCGCACACCTTGAATCATTTGTGTTTGATGCTATCAGCAGCAATCTTTGATTGACATCCGTCTGGAGAGAAGACGAGGGAACGATGTCTACTTAAGTCTATGCACAAACAGTAGCACAGCTGTATGGCCGCGCGGACCAACGCACCGACGCGTGTGCTAACTAGCCGAGTTTGACTTGGAGAAATATTCTGTGTGCAGCTCTGTGGGACTGGCAGGCTGGCCAACGATCGAGCCTGAAGTCGCTCCGTCGTTTGACAAGCATTTTGCCGGCAACGCCGGTCACCTTTTTCATATTTCATTCCGCCCCTTGAGCCACTCTGCTTCTCGTTGGTCTCTCAACGCGCCCTCCCCACCACACTCCCTTTTCCACCCCCATACTCATGCTCAGCAGAGTTGGAGAGAAAGATTACTTTTGCTTCGTTGATTTTCCAGTTAATAAATTAACATTTAAAACATTGATACCAAAAAAAAGTGTTTAAAATATTTTATTGTACACACTATTTTGTGACGAAACAGAAACAAAACAGCTGAGATGATGTCCTCCAATTTGTTATATTTGTTGTCGTTATTTCGTTACTTTCCACTAGTGTGAGAATATTCGATCACCATATGGTTTGACCGCATCTCAATCCCAAACATTGTTGTGCACACCATTTTCTAAGATACACGTGACTCATTTTAACTAGCCAATCTCCTGTTTCGTCGCTGCTGATATCAATACAAGCGTCATGGCCAGGCCAGGAACCGATTCCAGAAGCGAACCAGTGACAAATCCGGTTGTTGCAGCCGTTTGTTCAAGTGTGTTTGCTGATAACAGTAGAACAATTTCAGACGAAAGCGCGTGCAGTTGCTGCAGCAATGGTTGTTGACGTTGACAGCACGCTGACGGAAACAGGTTGGCTCAAGGCTGTGGAAATTTTCCCCTTGCCCACCCTTATCTGCAGTAATGGGTACCTCAGGGAAGATCAAGCCTGCCGTAAACAGTGAACAGCTTTCAACTACCCCTACGCCATCTACTGACAGGAAACTGTCATCATGAGCGTGGGTAGTGAGAAGGAAATTCTTGTCGCTATCGCTTTGGTTGTTCTGGTCAGTATGTAGGTGCGAATGGTGATCGCATCAATTTGTTTGGTTAAACGTAATAATAGATCACGCTCGTCATTAAACATTTTGTTTGTATTGTTAACAGGTGTACATCCTTTTGTTCACTAAGGATCGGTTGGCATTCGTGTTCGTGGCGGGTAATCGAGTGAATGTTGAGTGCGAGCGTTCTGGTGTGTCGACAAGAACACCAAAGTAATGCCACACAAAGATAAATGCCTGTCATTTATTATGAATACTACAGAATTCCTACACATCCAGAAAAAGCTTTTGTTAACAATTTGTTCTCCACTCCTCAATTTAGACTATTTTCTTTTTTTCAGGATCAGAACTTAAAACAATAAAAATACAACACGGTTTCTTTTTCCATTTTTAATTGCATATAATATGAAGTATAAACAGTACAACCCATTCGGTTACACGAAGCTTACTCTGTAACTGTTATCTCATCTATGAAAACAAGACAAATGACATGACAGACGATCCAATCCCTATTTAGGTCTTCTCAGGAAAGGTACAGAAGGTGCAAAATATAAGAATATTCCTGACATTCTCACAAGTTTATATGAGCAATTTCTCGATGCTGTTTTGAATTGCAGTTATCTGACTTTTCAGCTGTGATCCATCTTTTGCTGTCACTGAGCAGGCAATCACTGGGCGTGAAACTCCACAAGCTCGGCCAAGAGCTAGAAAAAAGTACAACCAAAAAAAATGAAAATGCCAACTAGAAACTTTAATGAAAGAACATTTTAAGATCTTTTGATTTTTATATTTCATTTAAACTATCCGGAAGTAGTCCTAGTCTAGCATTGTATTTTATTATGGAATCTCATTCACACAATTAAAGAAGAGAAACTATTTTCATTCCACGTCATAAAATATTCCATATGCTATAAATGTATTTGTGTGTGTTCTTGTCTACTGTTGCCTATTAAAAGGAAGAAGTCTTTCGTAGCTTTGAGAACAGTTTTTTTAAATGTAGGTCAAAGATGTTATCAGGGACTTTTTTTTAAAAAAAAGGAGAACAATTAAATCACTAAACTTTTACATTATGACCATTGCAGTTTTCCAAATCTACAACATATTTATTAGCATGTATCGCTTTTCAATGATAAGCTGTACTGTTAAATAGGGAGTTGTTCCACACCCTACAAACAAAATCATCTCACCTTGTTTAGAACGCACAAAAACATATGGTACATTCTGAAAAAATAAAAAATATTTGCTGTTAAAAAATGACTAACACCTGTTATCACATAAGTTATTGCTTATTACAAATTATAAAGTAAAGGTAATTTACACAGGGAGACATCTGTCAAGCTGGTACCTCTCTTAATGGGAGAAACCAAAAAGTCATCTCTACTACCTTCTTTGGTATAAGCCAGATCTGTTAGAATGACCAACCTTTAATACCTAAAAACTTTGTATTTCCAGGGAAATAACGCTGCAGTATTGATTCAGTGTGTTTCTTCAGTCACAGACTTAACACGTGTAATGGTCTGGAACAACTGCAATGAACTGCATAATAAACTGTGATGATAAAAAGATGAATCTGTATGTCACCTTGTCTTCACACAGAAGAGGGAGATGTAACAGGATCTCAAGAGGCTGGGCATCTGCAGCCATCACAATAAATTCTGCAATTCCACGATTCAGTGTCTTTGTTGCTGCAACAGTGATCGTTCAATGGTGAAACATCTCATTCTCAACAAAAGCACTTGAAAACATTTATGAATTAGCTCAGGTAACAAAGAAAAAAAACTATTTAGAAAAGGAAACTTCTATTCGCATTTGTGAGTCTCAGAAAATTACCGTAAGCTAATTTTTCCAACTGTGGTAGCTAGGTCTTTAAATCCAATATTTACCAAAAATCATGTATCACATATGTGACAGCTTTGTACTAGAAATTGTAGTTTGGATGGCTGCATATAAAAGCACACTAAACTCAACTATAAGCCTATAGAAATTAAGCGTGCAATAGAGAAAGTGTTGCCGCATGGGATACAAAAAGAAAAGATACTATAATCAGTGAAAGTCAGGAAAATGGGCGACTGTAAATCATTCTTTTCTGCGAGACAAAGTACAAGTGGGTGAATGGTTCACTACATTTTTAGTTAAGTGTAAGTTGTTCCAACCACTGATGACAAAAGAATCACGCTAATCATCACCAAAGTAAGATAGCATCATTGCTCTCTCTTGTACACACACAAACAAAATGAAGAAAGATCTACATGACTGGTCAACTAGTAAAACTAAGGTTCCTATCTTTGAGAAATACCTAGGAAAGGTGCATGCAAATATTTTTCATCATTTTTTTTTTAATGTATTTCTAATGATTACCTTTAGTGGTTATGATAATGCACTCAGTATTATCTGGGGATTTACATTAACTGATTACAGGTTGAAGACGCACAGGTATGAAGCTTTAAGTACTTTGGAGCCCTCTTGGCAACTCCAGAGCGATATGCAACAGCAATAGCTAAACTGGACAGGATGTAGCATCAGAATGCAAAACCAGGTTTACTGCCTCCCAACTTCCCAACGACTAGGGTAACTGTTAGTCAAATGGCACTAGTCAAGGGATGAAGAAATGCTTTCGTGATGTCACCAGTTGGAAAATATTTCAGAAGCACCACGATACAAAATATAACTCTCAAAAAGATTACTGATGATTACCTTCATTGGCACCTTTTCTCAGCTGCTTGTAGTTAGCTGCCTGCTGCACAAGGTCAAGAATGTTCTGTGTCAGCTGAGGTTCTGCCAAAGGGTAGGCCTTGGGGTTTACGTACTCGTTTGTGGTCTGCACAATTAAAAAAAACCCATGAAATTTGTGTTGTTATACTGTTGTTAGACATAATACTATCAAGAAAATCACGATTATTTTTTCGATTGTAATGCGTCCTGCGGATGATGATATTAATACAAAAATCTGATTAATTTCATTCATCTAAAGAGACTTACTATGGTTGTATGGTGGTTTGTGTTTTCTGCTTCTACTACTCAGAACTACTAATGAACGCAGATTTTGCTGTTTTATTGATTCGTATTGTCAGAACAAATAGTCAACATTGCATTAAGTTAGAATTGTAGTAAATCAAACAGCCTGATAAAATGTTCATTTTCAAGTCGCAGAGATCCATAACAGAGCACAAATTTTAAAATATGAATTGTTTACACTCATACCTCCAACTAACACTAAGAACTGCAATTAAATTATGTTAGAATTAATTAAGGTGTATATCAACAGTAAATAAAAACGAAATATGCCTAAACATACAAAATGCGCTTCACTTTCGTTCTAACTTACCATTTTTTTTACTTATTGACCCTCTCTGCGAATATTTCGCTTCACTGAGGCGTGCTCGTCACACGTGCTTTACATGAACAACTGCCGGAAACTGGCTAGTAAAGGGAAACAACTGTTAAAACTTGAGCGGAAGTAAGACTCACACAAAGCTGAAAGGCCACTGAAGGTCAAGGCCAAAGCACATTTCAACGCGCGCTAGCAGACGACAATTTTTCCATTTCAGTAGTCAGCTTACTAACCAGCGAAACAAGTTATAGTAATAAGATAAGGCTACTCTTAGTTCTTATTCATAAGATTTGTATACATTGATGATTTCATTGATGTTTTTTCTTCTTTGTTCTTCAAATAATTAATATTTATCAGGAATGGAAGATCAAGTAGTAGCAGAAATGGGCCATAAGAGCGATGATGATGAAGTAAGAAATTATTTGAATGATCTAAATAATTGAAATCTTAAAAGATAAATTGAGGTTTGTCAAAAGTTATTAAAATTGACACAAAGTGTACGCTGCATTTGACTTGTAATCAAAACTTATTCTTTAAAATATTGTTCTATAATAAAACTTTGAAAGCTCTAAATGATTTGTCTTTGGTGGTGTGGTCAGTTGTTTTAAGATTAAATACATGGATTTTCTTGAACCGTTATGTGCACAGAAGTAACGGATTTGAATCATTACTGAATTTAACATGTTAATGTTGAATATAACTCCAGTCATTCTATGCATGGTATCAGAAGTCTGATCTTTTTCCACAGGAGTCATTTTTTGCTGACATTGATCAACTTCAAAACCATGGGATTGTACGTAGAAAAAAATAGTTTTTATTATTAAGCTGCTAATGTTCTGATTTTCATTGATTTTCAAGAATTGTAAATGTATCTTCAAACACATACTCATATGATTTTCAGTAACCATAAATAAACATATGGTTGTTAATTTCTGAGTTCATCAGGATTAATTAAATTAAATATAACAGAAAACTCAAGTTTTGACGCTTAACCTATATAAGTTGTGTATGTGTTCAACAAGTTTAAAAGACTTTAATGGGAATTTCACAGAATGTTGCTGACATCAAGAAACTGAAACAGGCGGGTATTTGCACCATAAAGGTATTTTTCTTTTGGAGTATAATTCTCTCTTAAACAAGCACACATCCTCACAAACAGTCTAGTTTTTTGGTGTTACTGCAATTTATTAAATTTAATATTAGGAATTGTTGAATTGGTTTTACTGAAGGATAATAGGACATACATGTATAGTGGCAGATTTCAATTATGTCTGCTAACACTTATGTACAAAGACTGTATGTTAGTCTTTACATTGGCTGTTGAAAATCTTTATCATATGAGAAAATGAAGAGCAAAAAGATTCAAAGTAATTTTTGTCAGTGTTTCTAGTTGTATTTTCTTTCTTTTAGGAAAAAAAGACACACTCACTCACTTTTGTCAAAACGTCATCAAAATCACCTTGTAAGTTTTCTTAACAAACAAGTGCTTCTACTGTAACCATTCGGTAATTGTAGGTGTTTTTCAGGGCATTCATATGACAACAAGAAAAAAACTTTGCAACATCAAAGGCATCTCTGAAGCAAAGATGGAGAAAATTAAAGAGGCAGCATCCAAACTTTGTGTATGTTTAACAGTATATTTTGCTTCAAAATATGGCTGATCCTTATGAATAAGGAATTTGGGGCTCCAAGTCAGTAATGTACATTGTCTTTAATGTCTTTAAAGATTTAAGGGTAACATTTAAATAATTTAAAAAATTTGCATATTTATATATGCAAGCTTCCCAGTGAAAAATAAAATTTTCTGAGATGAGTACATTCTAATAAATGTAATATTAAATCAACACAATTTTATCAGTATTTTCTCCATTTCTAAGGATACTGCTTTCCAAACAGCTTTAGAATATGCTGATAAGAGGAAACAAGTTTTTAAGATATCGACAGGTAGCACTGAACTCAAGTAAGTTCCAGATGATCATCAGAAATGTTTTTAAAGTAAATTAAGTGGATATTCTGGCAGTTTCTTGGAAATATTTTGCAGAATTTATTGTTGTTTCTTTAAAAAGAAGTGCTCCCTTTAAAATAAAACATATCAAAGTTTGTTGGATATCTTTCACTATTATTTTTATTTTAAAAATATAATTGACATCTTAACATGTCAGTGCACACAATCAGCATGTATGAAGAATGTGATGTATTGAAGAAGCATTTTGATGGGTGTGTATATGTGTGCTTATAGATATGTATATACATCATTTCCTTAACACATGAAAAACTTGTACAGAAAGCGCACAGTGTTTTGGTATGATAATCACCTCTCATAATTTTCAGTAAACTTTTAGGAGGAGGAATTGAAAGCATGGCAATCACAGAAGTATTTGGAGAATTCAGAACAGGAAAAACTCAACTCTCTCATACTCTGTGTGGTCTGATATCTTTTTCACTACATTTTTTTTTTAACCATTTCGTTTTTACTACAATATCTGAGAAATTTCTTTTAGCCAGAAATATTAGACTGAGCAAAAGGATTTAGGTAAGTCATAATCATAGCGTGTATGTTTGCATATTTATATATGTATGTTTTATGGTTGTCTGCATGGAGTTGTTGTACTCTGGTAGGACATGCATAATAAAGTGTGTTCTAGGTAAAAAAAATTCTTTTAATTCTTGTTTTACATCAGACACTGCATCAATATGGTAGATTTATCTTTACACATTTGTGTATCCTTTTAGTTACCACACAATTACCAACAAACCAAGGCTACAGTGGAGGGAAGGTTGTCTTCATTGACACAGAAAATACTTTGTATCCTTTTGACTGAGGGAAACCTAGTAACTATCACACATGAAATTTTACAGACCATTATTCTTGAGCTTTATAAGCATTCTTTATTCACTACAAACAACTATGAAAAATGCATATATAGTCTATTACTTTCTCAGATACATCTTTTTAGGCCTAATACAAGTTTTTAGTTATGAAGGAAATATTTAGTGAAAATGACATCTTCAACATGACATCTACAAACAGGGTGAATGTGTTCTGCTGTTTGCCCTTTTTTCAGTATGATTAATAGACTATATGTGCAATGCATACTTAGGAATCATTTAAAAATATTTATCTTAATATTTTAACTTATTTTTTTCCTAAAATTTTCTTTACATTACATTAGTCGGCCTGATAGGCTAAGAAACATTGCAGACAGATTTAACCTGGATCAGAACGCTGTTCTCGATAATGTTCTTTATGCAAGAGCCTACACAAGTAAGTGAATTACTTCAAGCATTAACTTAAGTAATAATATCTAGTAGAAGCAGGGGTGTGCATAAAACAAGTCCCTGGTACAATTAAATCTGTTGTTATGAACAACGATGTAAAGGGAAATTAGTACATTTTGTAAGAACAGTTTATTTCCCAATTTGAACACATTATTGCTCTCAAATTTAAAGTATTATAGTAGAATTATCAACTTAACATACTTTTCATCTAAATGTACTTGTGGGAAAAAAACCATGGTGCTTCAGGTGAGCATCAGTATGAGTTGCTGGACTTCGTGGCAGCAAAATTCTATGAGGAACCCGGTGTGTTTAAACTCCTGGTGAGATAAATGTTCCCATTTCCAGAGTGTACATAGTTTGAAAGGTTTTACATCGATTTCTGTGTATTTGTACTATGAAATAAGTGTCAAAGTCTCTAACTGAATATTCCACCCTGCCAAAAAAAAAAAAAATATCGAAAGACCAAACCTTGAATTATTAATGAAAGAGTGTTTTTCACAAGGCAAAACTAGTCTTCTGAGTTAAAAGTACATCATATTCACACACAATAAATGTATTATCTTAACATTATTTTTCCAATCATTTAACAACAGAAAGAATGACAACATAGGGTTTTACATTGCTCCTACTGTTAATGTACTACTGTTTACATGAACACATCTGCATCATGGTATGTGGACATTTTTGTCAATAGATAATTGATTCTGTCATGGCATTGTTTCGGGTGGACTTCAGTGGTCGGGGAGAACTTGCTGACCGGCAACAGAAACTTGCTCAACTGTTGTCCCGATTGCAGAAAATATCTGAAGGTGAAGAAATGATTTTACGTGTTCTAAAAGCACAGATTATTACTGAGATGTATATATATTAGTTTCACATTTATTTCTGTAATATAATGGTAGCAAATAGCAATCAAAGCTGTGGCACTATATAGTTTTATACTTTCTAAAATATTCAAGTAAAACAAATCCAATTTATATGTGTAACAGAATCTGATGGCAGGCAAGGAGCACAAGTCGAGCCATATAAGAATAGTACATTAGCTGAATATTACTAGTATATATATATAATCTGTAAAACCTACTGTACGAGTGGTGCATGTTTATTAAGTGTAAACCATAAGCGATAAATCTATATTAGGTGTGTGTAAAGCAGACTGTGAGTAGTACATGTATATTAGGTGTAACATATACTGTAAGTTGCACAAAATATACACATAATTGGAAGGTAAGAAAACTTGTATGTGAATAAAGAAGTAACACATTTTTGCAGAGTATAATGTTGCATGCTTTGTCACCAATCAAATGACTGCAGATCCTGGAGCAGCAATGAGGTAAAATATTTTCCATCTGAAAAATCCCAGAAAAGTGCCTTCTTTGACCTTTATACTGGAAACCGCAACATTTTCTGTAAAAGACAGTTAGGCTTTTTACACCTATTAAACAATGAAACTTTTATTGATCTTTGCAAACTCTGGTGCAAGATTTTAAATATATTTAATGCCTCTTGTAATTATTTGTTTTTGTGTCAAAACTTTTTTAAAAAACTTATTTCCCTGCATGGCCTTTGATGATAGATGGTGAAGTAAAACGAAGCGTTATGTCAAGGTACTGTCAGACCATCACAGAAAGAGAAAAGTTGTATATTGCCAAACTGTCACAAGTGTCAGGACATCATAGGGTTGGGAAACAAGAAAAGTCTGTTTTAGAGTCTGAAATTTTAAGTGAAAGGTGAAGCCGTAGACTTGATGAGCTTTTACATTTAAGAGACCTAGTTACAGTTACATTTTTTTTATAAACAACAGGTTTATCAGTTTATCTTATTTGTGATCAGCTGTATTTAAATTCAGTTTATATGTCAACTAAGTTTGAAGCAAGCAATGTTTGAGAAGTTATTGGTTATGGAAAATACTTATCACAAAAACTGTAAAGATATTTCTAAGAATTTTTGTGTTCGTTTATGCTGGTTTATTTTTGTGTTTGACATTTTAGCTATTAATTTTTATCAATTTGTATAAAAAGTAAATGGTGTTTGTCATTCTCTAAAGTGTAACTGTATGACATAGAGCTCCAATTTTTATAGATATTAATTTTGTTGTCTCCAGATCAGATAAACATAAAATTTTCGACATTGATAATCTTGTGTAAGTTTTCAGGCAGATCCAAAAAAGCCCATTGGAGGGCATATTCTAGCACATGCTTCTACCACTCGAGTAATGCTTCGTAAGGGTCGAGGGGAGAACAGAATAGCCAAGATCTATGACAGGTATATGTTTATATGTTGCAAGTGTTTTTTGTGTGTGTATCATCAGTGATTTGCATTGAGAGCTATATTTTTTCTCCAAGTTAGAATGCAGCTATGTTAAGCATATTTTTTAAAAGTCTGGTACAAGTGGATTACTGATAGTATTAATCTCTTTTTATACTTGTGCATAAACAATTTTATTGACATTTCTCCAGCTTTACTAACTTGGCTCATATAATTTCACATTTCTGTAAATACAACATTCTGATTTATAATACCTAGGTACTTCTTAATTGAAACACAAGTTTGAGCTTTATTGTTAGATTTTAAATATATTTTTGTGATTGGAAAAATTTGTACTTTAGTCCTGACTTGCCAGAAAATGAGGCAACCTTTGCAATCAGTGGTGGAGGAATTGTTGATGCCAAAGACTAACGGTAAGAAATTCTTTCTTGGATATCTTTAAGTTCTGTATGATATAAAACATTTAAAAAATAAAAACCATTAAAACATGATTGTTAGAAAAACACCATAATTTAGGCCATAATCATCAGTCAGCTTAATTCTATATCTGTAGCTTTGAATGTTTTCATTCATTGTACAATTTCTGGCATTCGCATGTACTTGATTAGCACTCAGAGCATAACCATAATGTTATGATAGAGTGCTATACAAATGTACATTTATTATTAAACCTAACTTGCAGTCTATTGTTTGTAAACATCAGCACTGTAGAAGCAGATACAGGGTGAGGAAAAACAATAATTCAGAAAATGAAGGAAAATTCCATAATCTTTATTATTAATGAGAATGCAATAAATGCAAACCAAACACAAAGCACTGGTATAAGCACAAAGCAGTACTCAAAACATTAACCCATTTATGCCTCATGTTTCATTACTGGAACAAATAATTGTTTTTCTCTTGTTCCTTGAATATCTGTAGGTCACGTACATGAATTTCATGCACAAATTCAAAAATTTCAACCACCGGCATAAAAAGGGGATCATACATTACAGTAGGGTACTAAAAACTCTCAAGGTGGAAAGACCTAGGGCTAGGCATACAGCACATCATTAAGTGTTACCTAGACAACTAACACAAAAGTCAGCTTAAATTCTAACTAAATGTAGGTAGCTGATGACTTTGTGTAAGCCACCCAGATAATGCCTAGTAATGTGTTGTTCATGGGATTAAACAAGGACAACAATAAGTAAGCACATCACATTTTATTTTGAAATCTTTTAAAAGTTGTAGTAGCTGGCTTAAGTATTCACAATGGAAGTAGAAGTAGAAGGCTATAACTTCAATTAAGTTTCATTTGTTAAGAGATGTTAAAGTTAATTAAAAAACATGAACCATCCTTGAGATTCTAGTTCAAATATGTTACTGTCACTTCAATAGTGTATAACCATTCCTTTTATATTTGTAAATGTATATTGCATAATTTCAAATAGATTTCAACAATCAAAAGTACTGTTATACTACAAATAAAATGCTATATAATATTCTATGAGTATAATATGAATTTCTGGAATTTGTTTGCACCGGCAAGTCTCTTTCTAGCAGTATTAGTTTTTCCCTCCTTGACACAATCTGCTTTTGCTGTAGTTTTTTTTTTGGGGGGGTGGGGTGCGGTGCGGGTAGGGGGGATTGATCTTTAGATACACCTTTGGATACCACATCATTACTTATGTTACTCAAAAACTAACTAGGATCTCATTTAAACTTGCAAAGTTGCCCTAATTTTTTTCAAAAGTATGTTAACTTTGTCTGTTTTGTTTTGTTTTTTGTAAAGGAAGGGATCTTTAAAAAACAAACTATTTTTGAAAAAAAAGGTAGTGTCTTATGGAATAGTTACACAGCTAAACTTTTTCTGTTCAAAAATGTAGTTATTACACATACCATTTACAAACTAAAAATGTAGCACACATTGATCCTAGTTTGTTTTTTTTTTAAATAGAAATAAATACTTTGTAACTTTAAATATACTTGCATAAATAAGAAGCAACACTTTCATATAAGTATGTGATCTATAAAAAAACATCTGCACATGTACATCATCACATCACAGTTGTCAAAACTTGGTATTTTGTATAATCAACCTCAAGCTAAACATACACATATATTAGCTCAAATAGCATGAATATACTCTCAACACTTTTTTTTGAACTTCTATAATTATTGCTATAGCACTGACATGCAGCTATGCACTCATATTGAAGGCATATCTATAATGTGTGATAATGTAAACATTTTTGATACATTGCATATAGATAATTAACAGTTCATCAAAATGTAACAGGCACTATTTTATGAATTGATTAAAATCACACACATCATCAAAATACTCACAAGGCAGGCTCATGGCACCAAACGAACCAAAGATAATTGAGAGATCATTATATTAACATTGTTTAGGCGAATTCTGCAAAAGAATGGATCACAACCATACATTCTTTGTTTGCATGTAAATGTTTAAATTGCTGGTAAAAAAGGTACCTGGCTATAAAAGCATGGATTATTTTAAATAAAAAATACACTTTTTCTCTGAAAGTACAGCTGTTGCAGTCCAGTGCATTCAAAAACACATCCATGTACCTGTCATATGCTGCCAATAAAATTCTGTTAATTTTCTGGGATTGATACAATTATACTTGAAAAATCTGAATGTTATTTTAAGCATTCTCCTTCCGAATGATAAAGAACGAACGCTAAATTTTGAAACTTCCAGTTCTTGCTGAAACAGTTTAAAGCTTAAAACAAACTGTAGTGCACTAGATTATAAAGTGAGCAATTTGGAATCTTTCATGAAACTACAATGCTATCGAAGGAAACCATATGAAATTTTCTTTAAAGTGGAAAAATTAAAAGATAAAAAGCATTAAAAACAAATATTTGAGAACATTTCAATGATGAAATTAGAACTCTTTACAAGTCATTATTTCATGTCTCACTGCCTTGTATTTTCTCCCCTCCACCTCTCTCACTCACAGACACATGCAGGCACTCATGTGCATGTAGTACATATATGTGTGTGCATACAAACAAGCTTTCGGTGAATCACAATAAGGTATCCAAAGTAATAAATGACACACTATCACAAAACTGAAATTAACTTAAAACTCTAATAAACCAAGTTTCATAAGTATGAGGCTATGGCAAGCTTACTGAAAACAGAGTATCTTCAGGTCTTACACCCTAAAAGAGATGTGACACTGATAACAGATCTTACTATCTCACATTTGCACATGCCCCTTACTCTCTTACATACCTGCATTCTTCCTCCCCCCCCCCACCTCCTCTCTTTCTCATGCTGCCTGTGTCAATGAACATCACAACATTAACAATGCATCATCATACAAAATATTATGCTACACAGCCATTACATATTTTTGTTCAGAGAAAGACTGCAATAATTTCACCAAATCTTTTTTTTTATTAGTTTGAAGGACATCTTTGATATAAATAACAGATGTACTAACAATTTTTTTTTATTAAATAAAAGCTATGTTTATTCAAAGCATTAATAAGATATATTTCAACACTCTCATCCCCTTCTTAGACTAAAATGTTACTTTGTCTACATGTGTACATAACTGAGAAGAAACTAATTAAACTATGTAATCTGCCAAATTCTCACAAAAGAAATCAGACTTTTTTTAAATGAACATAATACATAAGAGACTATTGAAATTCCACTGCAATTATACTGTCATTGTCAGTGACAAGATTTAAGATTAAAGTCTTCATACATTTAGTGAACTTACATTTTTCTAAAAGGAGAAAGTGTACCTGCTCTCCTACATAGAGCTTAAGTATAAGGAAATGAGAACGTAGAAGAAAAAGTGGGAAGAAAAATCTGGAAAATCACTTAATACCAGTCTCTTTAAGTTTAAGGATGTGTAGCCAAAAATCGTAAAGACTGAATAATTCCTGAGACAAATATACATTACCATATATTTCTGACTTGCATTTTATTTTTTTCACCGAATCCAATATGGTAGAAGACAACCTTGGAATCCTCATTTCATGCTTCTTCTTTATTTTTCCTTTTTTATCAGGATTGAAGAAAGGCATACAAGTATCAAGATAAATACTCTTTTTTGGTTTTCCACATAAGGCCAAAGAAGTATCCCATGCACAGCAGCTACTGAGGCACTCCATGTACACGGAATCTGTACACACAGGTGTATTCTTTGTTTCCATGGTTGTTGAGAATGCGTAGCTCAATAAACCGAAACACTCCAGGATTTTGTATCTGAAAAAGCAAAGTGACACATTTCCATTAAAAATAAAACTGCCCACAGTGGAATGTCTTCAAACATTTGTCCCACGAAGAAGTTTGTGATATAGCTGTTCTTTAGTCAGTTTGGTTGTTTTGGCAAGAAAGTGATTGCAATTAAAGATGATTTTTTACACTGTGAAGAGGGAGGAAGTGTTGGTGGGAAGGAGGGGAAGAGAAAACAAGATTACCTAGAGAAATTTCCCTGATGGCCAGTTCTTTAAACAGGTGTTGCATACATAGTGTCCCATTGTGATATTTAAACCCAGGGCTAGTGGTTACAAATGTTTTAACCATCACACTACCAGGCACCCATAATTAATAGTTCATGTTTCATGTTATATATAAACTATATTTGTATTTAAGAAGATTCAAGGTGTTCCAAGAAAAGTTACGTTTAGAAGTATAAAATTCTTTTTGATAATTTAAAGGAGGAATGAGTGTGATAATGGCTTATTGCATATGTGAATTTTTCATCAAAGAAATTTCTACCAGAAGAATTAATCAGTGTATTTGTGTTTACATTTTGATTAAGAAGCATGACTCAGACATATGCATAAACAAATCCTACCTGCACTTCAAAGTGCTGAATAGGTTTACCCACTGTAGAATATGAGAAATTGCCTAGATTTATGCCTTTTGTAGCTGTTTCAGACTCCAGTCCCTGAAAACACCAAAAATTTACATCAAAACAAGGTAATAAAGACTTAAATCAACATTTATGTTCAAATGTTTTTTTCACTTCTTGTTCTAATTAAAATGACAGTGACAACTGGTTTTGTTTTGTGAATGTCTTATCAACTGGTCAGAGAGTATGACTGTGCATGTGTATGTGTACATGCATACATGTGCAAAACTGGAAAAAATAAAAACACATAGAGTCTGACTCACATAGACTTCGAAGTCTCGAGGGGCACTGTCAATCTTTCCTGTTGTAGACAAGGACTTTGGAATGTGCTCCAAAGAAAAGGCTGTCGGCCTGATTGGTACTGCAAGCTGTATTACCAAGTATCCACTCTCTCCTTTAAATGCCCAGCACTGCCCTGCATGCACATCTGGCTGTAATATTAAACATCAAACCAAACTGCTTTTACTAATTCATTTTCATAATAAAAAAAAAGACCGGAGCAGATAAATGCACTTCACATAAATTGAAAGGATACAATGCTAAATATATATACTAAGTTTGTAATGATATATTTAGACCAAAATATAAAATCCTAAAAAGCAGCTTGCCTGTATGACAGTGCGCGGTGAGTTGCTTGTATACCAAAGGGGAATACCGAAGATGCTGACAAGAGCAGTCTTTTTGTAATAGGTCTCTGAACAACGAGTGCTAATCACACTTCCCCCTGTAAAAGAACATGTTTTTGCACTTATTATAGTCTTAAGCTCGAAGTCACATAGGTCAAACTCTTTTTTTCCTGTATTTTTTTATGTGAAATTATGATGGTTTGTTGGTTACAAACACAAGAGGTGGCGTTATTAATAATAATATGTACATTTATATAGTGCTTTTCTCCAGCATTAGCTGGACTCAAGCGCTTTACAGTAATAAGAGTGCACTTGCATAATGCACTTCCCTATCAAAAAAGATGAGCTCGGTGCACTGCACAGGAAGATCAAGTCACAGTCTAACATACAATGCAGGTCGAGATCAGTGAAGAATATGATGTTTTAAAAAAAATAAATATATTCAACCAGTTAAAATAAAAGGGAGATCACCTCAATCAATGATGTAAATATAATCATTTATTGTTTAATCTTTTCATGAATGAAGACATCCAAGTGAAGAAGTTGAAGCAGGACTGAAGTATTATAATGTGTAAACAAGTGTTTACAAAAAAATGGATGCACAGCAGTTGTAAAAGTGAATGGTACAAATCACAGACCATGAAGGAAGTGACAGGATATGGAGACAGTCAATGAAAACTCCAATCTTATCTGACCAGTCAAAAAGAAAAAAGGCAGAAAGCTACAGACAATCCAGCACACAGAGAAAGGAAGATGTAGATCCACAAGCTGATGATAAAACCAGCACAAAAAAGACAGAACAAAAAAAAAACCCACTGTTAAAGGAAAAGCATGTTTGGCAAGGGTGAACCACTCATTTTCCAGTATCGTTCAACATTCACAATGTTATATTCGCAACAATGAATGTTTTAAAAAAAAAGGCTATTGGAAAAGTGCAAAACTGTTTTGTGAAACTGAAGCTTTCATGAACTACAACCATATTTGTGCTGTCTACAGTCAGCTATCAAAAATAAAGGGAGACCTCACTGTAGGCATATTCATAATTACAGAAAGCATAATGCTGAATGACAATGAACTAAGACACAAAGTAAGATGATTTAAGGTTTTTTTTTTAATACGATCATCACTCTTGAGTATCACTTCAAACTGCCTTTTGCCTTTCTGACATACTTTATTACACCTTATGACTTCATAATATCAAGTCTTAAATACAGTAAGAAGGCAGTTTTGTGTAAAAATTACAATAACATACTTACCACCTGATTCCAAGGCATAATCAGGCAGGCCTGTCCGATCAGAACTATACTTTAACAATGCATCTTCTACTATCAGTTTGACCGCCTGAAAATGACAATCCATCATTACTTTAGAAAAAAAAAAAAACTGTTAAGATAACTAAGAATGACCATGTCAAAACAAAAAAAAAATTTGTCCACTTTAAAACTTTTTTATTGGTTAAATTTTTATTAACTGCCAACTACAGTAAAACCTTCCCTATTAAGACCCCTTCTTGTTCCTATTCACTCCCAGTAGAGCATAGGGCTGCAGCTACACCACACCATCAGATCCGGTTCTGAGCGTCCCTTTCCAGTTGGGACCATGTTATGCCAGCTGCATCCATCTCTCTGAGGAACGATCTTCTCCGTGTCCTTGGTGAGCTGGCTTCCCGAGCGGTTTTCGCCAACATGTATCATAGGCCTTTCCAAAGAGGGATCATCCCGTCCAGTCTCGCATTGTGCTTGTTGCATTTGCGGTTTCTGTAGCATGGTTGTTTTACAGGGTGCGGCTGCTATCCACCCCACCCAACCCTCCTCCTTCATCCGGGCTTGGGACCAGCAGGTTACCCTGGGGGTTTCCAGGCAGAGACCCCTTCTAAGTTAAGATCAAAAATTTTTTTAATGACAAATAAGTATATTTTAAAAGAGACTATTTATTCATTGGGTCACAAATCCTTTTGACCCAAGCCATATCATTCTAGTCACATCTATCACCTGTCCAAGTTGAATCAACCCTGTATTGACCTTACTTATGACCAACTTATCTCTGATGACAGGAGTAGCTATAACAGAGCCATGCATTGTTTGAACAATTTCAGCTGCCGTCTTTCTAAACTAAAATGGCCACTTGGCAAACCACATACAGAGAACAAATCGTGAAATAGATCATAATATGGTTTTCTCTTGACTGGCCCCCATCCATTGTTCTCTTTACCAGTGCACATCAGTTGATTGTACTTCATTAATAATCTTTTGAAGAAGTTGCATTTATAAAAATAAAATTCTTGTGGCTGTTTGTGCTTTACTGTTTCAACCTTTTTCAGAAATCATGTTCAAAAATATAAATAGTGTATTTTTTAAAGAGTGTCTTTGTTCACCACAATGCTTGTGTACTGATTGCTCTTACCTGGAGAGTTTGTTTCCCTATAAATCTTCAGTCAAGCGCAACAGTATAAGCATGACAAGGTCAAAGCGTAAACGACAAATAAAAAGCAATATGATATGGTTTTTACTACTATATCTCAACATTTAAATATATGAACTTAATTTTAAAGGTGTTTGAAGTCATGATTCTGAGAATAAAAGCAGACTGGTTGATCTCTCTAAGACTCCTCTCAGATACAACCTGATTTTGACAGATTTAATAGAGAGGTTTTACTGCACTTACATTACAAATACTTTTACAAATACACAGATGAACTCTTGTAGTTCAACAAAAGCTTTGAAACAAATCAATTTATAAAAACTCACATCTTCACTTAGGGTTTTGGAACCAGGTGGCATCACAATATTTGTACGATGATTTTCCATGGATGAACTCAGTCTTTCTGTTATGTCTGCTGTCAGAAGACGTAGCTGACGATCAAACTCTTTACGGTTCACATAACGCTGGTTAAGCCATCCAGAAAATGAACCATCACCTTCCTTCTTTCCAAGCATCTGAAAACACAAAAATCACAAAAAATGCTTCAAGTTTAAAGGTGTGCAAGAATCCTAAACTTTTCTCATATCACTAGAGCGAGCTCAGAACCAAATAATATCTGCACTCAGTATGCCATTTCCTCAAATCTGAGTGAATAGACGCATATTTCACAAAGGATAACCTACTACCATTACCACCACAAAATACAACCTACAATTACCATCACAAAAAGAGTTGTGTGATCTAAAGAGTCTTTATTTATGTACCTTATTAGTTCCATCTCTCCCATTTATTGTTATCTTGATAATTTAAGCAAATCCATGTATACTCCTGATGTCAGTATTTTTAAAAACTCTTTCAGAGCATGGAAATATTCCAGAGCATGCAGTTTGAGAACTGAGATTTTGGAAATATACATATTTCATTACTTTGTTCATGTATGCTGTGGTATCATCTGTTTATTTCCAGTTTGTCTGTAGTCTTTCATGTACAATGCATTAAGGAAATTCACTTATAATTATCATTCTTTCCCATCTGATGGAGATCATCCCTTTGAACCTGGGGAGTACCACGCTACAATATGGCAAAGTATTTGAGCCAAACACATTTATAATGTCCAAAAGAAGATGTATGCAAATTGCTGTCGCAACACAAAATGATTTATTTCAGATGAGCAGGGACCCACACTGTTTAACCACCTACATCAAGGTTGTGGACTACTGTCTGAAGTCTGAGCTAGATGAAGTCTAAGTCTAGGTTGTAAGCACAGTAGCACCAACAACTGCAAGCGAGCGAAGGACAGTAGTAGTTAGGGTTAGTGCAGGGATGCCCAACCTACGGCCCGCGGGCCATATCTGGCCCGCGAAACTTCTGCCCACAGTGCAGGAAATCGCCATGTTAGTAATTAAAAAAAAAAAAAAACGAAAAAAAAAAACGAAAAAAGGGAAGAAGTATTTATCCCCACGTAAGGGCGTTTCCCAATCTTTTTTTCGATGGACGAACATTTCGATTCAGTGCTCCGACTTGGTGTCTCTACGATGAGGCCGGACATTCAGAAGTTGGTTTCAGGAAAACAACTTCAAATATCCCACTAATTACTACATAATTAATGGTAAGTACAACTTGTTTCTAATAAAAAATGGTATCTGCTCTATTTTTTTTTTCTTTTTTGTATTTTTGCGGTGAAATGGCCCGCGACACGGCTGTCCGAAATGGATATGGCCCACGACACGGCTGTCCGAAATGGATATGGCCCGCAGGCCGAAAAAGGTTGGGCATCACTGGGTTAGTGGATCGAAAACAGGAAGGACAGCATTAATCCTTCTGTTTCTATTAAATCTCTCTTTTTGTTGTTTCTTTCACTTTCACCCCTCCCCCAACAAACATACATTTTATATTTATGTCTTCTCTTTACACATCTTGCTGGTTAGCATTTGGCTCGTTGCTTAAGGGTGCCTGAAGAGGAATGTTTACAATTTTCTTTCTGCAGCTATCCATTTTATTATACAATTATCTAACAAAAGAATGTGTTCTATAATTATAAAATATATTTTATATATATTTATACATTTATTCTATAATTATATAGAAGTACATAGAGTTCTCTTACTGTACAATGCATTCTATATTTACAGAATGCTTCGTTTGAGGGACCTAGGTCTTGTCCATTAATTGGTTGATTGTGAGTGTCTTCTATTGGTCTGTACTTTTTGTTGTATGTTTTACCTCTGTTTCTGGACTGTCATCATTGTTTGCAGTTTTCACTTTTTAAGATTTTCCACTGCAAGTTTAACTTTTTCTGCATATTAGATTTCAGATCTATGGGTGTCAACCATGTTGATTGGCCTGATGATTAGAGTGTTTTGTCCCATCCTACATCAGGCTCTATGAATATTTAAAGACTTATGCTTACCTTCCTTGGTGCTAGGACTGTGCTCTACTCTCAACTGTGTTGCCCCTCGAAGTTCATTTAAAATGATACACTCAACAAACTTTTCATGACTAATCCTCTCCCCACCTCACTCGATTGCAAGACATTATTCCTTTTTATGCTGTGTTGTTGTACCTGTATATTTGTTGAAGATGTTTTGGTCTGTGTTTGTGCACAATGTTTATTTTGACTCTATATTTGTTATGTTTTACTTCACATTATTTCTGAACTGCTCATTTAGGCTACTTTAAAATGGCGAAATGTGCTATGAAACTGCTTTTTCTTCTACTTGTTATTAATGCATCTGGTAAAAAAAAAATCAACAAAGGTGTGAAGTTGTGTTTTCATCACATTTTTTGATACTTGTTTCCCAACTTTGCAAGCTTGCTATATTTTATTGAAAGTGAAGGTAGCAATAACATTTTGCACTATAGGTTGCTCTTAGTTCAGACAAACAAAATCAACAGCTCAGGATTATTAGTTAACCTTGAACACATGATCCAAAATAAGCCAAAATGAAAATATTTTGCCTATGTGATTTCACTTCAAAAGCATATTGGAGGGCTTTAAAAATAAAGAGTAATGCACTATTACAAAATAATAAAATCTACAGACAGTAGCAAATACTTTGTATTCCATTTTTTACAGGTATGCTAGTGTCCAAATTGTTCCTATCAATAGCCCCAAAGTTTGATAATTCTCTAATTTGTTAGGTGGAAAAACATAGAATTAACATACTGTTGTTAGAGACACATGTATCTCTTAATTTTCAATAGCTACAGCTACAGAATTCAGCAGGATTGTTCAGTAAACTATTTGTAAATCTATCATAAAATATTTACTCAAAATTTACACGAAGAGAAAACACGAAATTCAAAACAATATTCATGCATGCATTAACTTATTTACTCAATAAATATGAATTCTAAATTCTAAATAATAAATATAAATTCTAAATTCTAATTCAGGTATGAATTCTAAATCCCATTAATGAATAAAAAAATTTTAAATTATAGTTAGTTATAGAGTTATAAGAAATTTTAGTTCACATAATTTTTAAAAGCAGCATACAAGTCTTTTAACTTTAAGGTAAGCCCTTCGTCCAAAAAAATGATCACGTGTGCAAAATCATAAACTCAAAACAAATATTAATAGACTTATTTTTCACAGTTCTATAGATCATATAAGAACAGCCACATTTCTGGATTGTAGTAGATTGAAAAATATTAACCATCTATGCTTCAAATAACATATCATGGCTGGAATAATACAAACCATATAGTGAAACTTATAGCAGACAACGCATTTTAAAAAAAAAACAACTTTCGGTCTGACAACAAGTGAATACAGGCGGTCCTCGGGTTATGTCAGTCCCGAGTTATGATGTTTCGTGGTTACGATACATCTCCCATTGATTGTATAAAGCCTTGTTTCCACTTCAGTGGTTTTGCGTCTTAAACGTGGTAACGCGAACTTTGTGTTTATTTTTATTATTGTTTATTATTCCTATTACATTTCATTATTAAATGTATTTTATATGTGTTTTTTGATATTTACTGTTAGAATAGGATTTACATACAGCATGTATGACTTCCAACTTACAGCGAAATCGATTTACGACACGACGTAGGAACGGAACGTCGTAAGTCGAGGACCGCCTGTATATTCATTAAATAACGTATGACTTTTAAACAAATGTCAAACCTATTGCATATATGTTACATAAAGTAAACTTCTATCATCATATGTGATTACCAACTCATAATATTAGCTAAAAAAAAAAACCAAAAAGCAACAAAGCTTTTGTCTGATCTACCTGTGTTGCACGCTGCATGGTCAAGTTTTAAAGCTAATCCTAATAGTGGGTAGGTGGCAGATATAGAGAGATACTTTTATTTTCTTTCTAATATTTACAAGTTTGCAAGGGCTTAACATAACGTGCAGACTGCATATTAGTTCTTACAAAGTTAATGACACTTAAAGCAAAACATTGACACATTTACTTACCTCTGTGATCATACTGTTGACTTCAGCACGGATAGAATTAGTAAACATGGAGTCATTAATGCAACATTTGTGTTGATGATTAAGAATCCCTACATATTTCTTTTGAAGTTCTTCTGTCTGCGTCTGCACATCTTCAAGTGAAGTCTGCATTCCAACAAGCACCTTTTTCTGTTTCTCTCGTTCAGTGGCAAAATTCCTATATTTTATGATAAAACAAGACAATCCAGATAAATAAACTCGATTCCTTAAAACCTATGTATAGATTGTAGAGACACTTTCTGCATGTTTTTGGAATTGTCTGACTTTGTCCTCTTTTATAATTCACAAAAGAAAACAAAATAAGCCCATCTTACCCAAAATTTTTATATGTGAAGAAATATTTTCTAGCTTGGTGTAAATCATGTCTTTCTGGTCAGTAATTATTTATGTTTAAATACCATTTTGAAAATACCAAAATACCATTTTGAAAAATATATTCGACTGAAAAAATGCACATGGCCTAGGATACTCAGAAGAGATGACCAAAATGCTTCTGACTATCTCATGGTGAACTTTTTAAACACTGCTTTGACTCAATTACAAATAATAATGCAAATGCTAAATCACTTCTCTCCACCCCCAAATACTTATTTGAACAGACAGTTCACGGTAACACTCACTTTTCAAAGCTAGATCTTGCTTTTGTCCAATCATTTTCCAGACTCTGATTGGAATAAAAAATCAAAGGAATAATTGAATAATTCATGACTGCAGCTAAGGATAAAATTATTAAGCAGCTGTAAATAAATTACAGTAGTGTTCTACTTCAGAGGTAAGACAGCATTACTAGGTGACTTTTTAGTAGTGTTTTTTGACTGTTCTATTTCGTGTATACTGGCATGTATGTTCAGAGTTTTTATAGTACAGCATAACAAAGTAGGCTGCACCCTGACCAACAATAAAGAAACAACACAGTAGAGAATCCACAGCAGAGAGTTGAGAGCTGTGTCTGCTGTAGATTGAATGAAAAGTATGAAGAAGTGGTGTGGTGTGGTGTGCTTTGGTGTGGCATGTTCAGAATTTCAAGTCTGGAGAATGAGATGAGCAGTCTAGCCCTGGGCTTTATGCCACTTGTGAATTATGTATTGTGGACAGCCAGCAAGAAGAGAGTAACAATTTAGATAGGACAAGAACAATTGGAGTGTGGCACAGTTTACAGAATAGTGAAATAAAGTTTTGTGAATGTAACCATTGGTTGCCAAACAATACATTTTAATAAATTTAAGAACGTCATAATCAGACTTCATAGTACAAATATAATTCCTGTTAATTGTTACAGTAAACAATAATTCTGTTTCTACACTGTGCTATAACATTTCTTTGAAAACTTTTTTTAAATTAAATTTTCCACTTACTATTGAAACATCTTATCCGTGTCTTATTATTCTAGGTATATTTCCAGCCTAACTTTAAATAACTGCCTCAACAGCCTGAAAATGTTCTTAGCTCTCTTTTTGTTGGTTAGGGAGTTATAAGTTGGAAAATGGCAAAAGGTAAAACAAACAAAACTGAGAAAGAGGAGTAATCTTCCTTTGTAGAAAAGGGGGTAGTTTCCGAAAAAAATCAAGGCAATTTAAACTACAATTACCCACTTCAGTCAAATTTACATTTAAAAAAAGAAATTCAGCACTTTCTAATACTAGAATATATACCTTATTATTCAGATCTGCTGATGACACAGTAAAAAAAAAAAGAAAACCCAAGTCTCACTAAAATGTTAAAAAACTAAATAAGAAAATCTGCAGAAGTAGGTAGCTAAGCAATAATACTGATGTACTACTTTTCAAGATCTTTTCTGGCAATGTTTTGAGCTAAACAAAGTTAAATAAAGCTCAGAAAAGGCATTTCTCATTCAAAATTTATGAAAATCTAAAAATCATAATTTTTGTCAAAACATACTATGCTCCCCTCTCTCCCTGTCCCCTTAAAGTTTACTCATGTAACGTACTCATGACCTTTTAACTGTTTTATTTTAAATGAAACTTCCTTGACACAGCTCTGTATTTAGAATTTAAGACATTAGAAACAGTTCATGCTGTAATGAAATAGTCCCTATGTCTGCACACAGAGCATATTGATTGACCTTAAGATCAGACAAAAACTATAAAAAAGTTTATCAGTCTACCTTTGTTTTTCCAAGAAGAACTGCCAGTTGCTGTTCTATGGCTAAAAGGCGTGCTTTGTTGTCCTGTTGTTCCACTTTTAAATTATCCTGCAAACAAAGAAAACTTTTGACATGTCTGTAGCCATCCAGCTTGCAGACCTCTCTTTATATATATATGTCAAATGTCAAACATCACTAATCATAATGGAATACAAATCTTACCTGCTCCATGTTAACTTCATTTACTATATTGAGTAGGCTGATACGGACAGATTCCATTTCAGGTCTCAGCTTACTATGCACTAAGCTCTCCACTTCTTCACGTGTAAGCCATTGCCGATTTTGTGATAGTAGCTGTAGTACAATTTTGTGTACTTCGTCATGCAGGGTCAGCGGGTCACGGATGTAGCTTGCCTGTATGGTGTTTACAGAAGCACAATTATATGTACAATTATACCAATTGGACATCAGCTGCTTCAATTTCAAACATTACACTTACAGAAATAATTCTAAGATTATAAAAACTGGCACACAGAGATGCCCACAATTAAAAAAGGAGCTTTTCACAGAAAGTCAAACCATTTCATCAAATTCATTCACCTGTATACTTGATTATAGCATAATACCATGCAAAATACATTAATAATTTCAAAGAAATTGAAAATGTAGATGAAATTAATCAAATTCATTTTTGAAATCCAACATGTACAAAGTCTGAGAACATTTTAGTGACAAAATACATTTATTTACCAGTTATAAATACTTGGACCATATGGTTCACATGATGCATATTAAATTTAGATACACCCTTTCTCAGTCTGGTTTTAGATATTTGAAATAGCTTGCATGAATGAATAATTACAGATATATTTGCATTAGTGAGTCTATGTCATTATTTTTTGACATGCTAAGATTGTACAGATTGTTTAAGAACAGATGAATAGTGATAAACACGTAACAATGGATAAGGAACTGAAATGTGCACAATTAAAGATAATTATAAAAGATTAATGTATGTAAATTTAAGAAAGGCTGAAATATTAAAATGAGTTCTACATACACGAGGGAGGATATTAATAATGTACCATGCCTTAATAGAAAAATGTTCTGAGAATCAAAATCTGAGTAACTCCTTTGGAGATAAAATATTCAAAGATATACTGAAAGATTTAACTGTAAATGAGACTCCTGGTCCTGACCTGATACCACTGCAACTGATAAAAGAATTAAGTAAATAGCTATATGTTTCAATTTGATTTTTAATCCCTAGAAACGGGTATTCTGCCTGCACAGTTAAAGACTATAAAAGTGCTAGCATTATTTAAAAGAAAGGTTCAAAAACAGACTAAGTTAACTATAGGACTGTGAATCTGACATATGGCCTGTGTGAGGTGTTCGCAAGCATGACACCTACTTTAAATTTCCATAAAGAGGGATGGTTTATGCCTCTTCAGTAAAATGTTGAAGGAATATATTTAGTGGTTTTATCATGAATTGAAAAACACAGGAAGATACTGTCTTGCAGGTTATATGCTTACCTTAAATATTTGGACAAAAGTATAATTCTAAAGTTATATAAGGCTTTTGTTCATCTGATTCTGGAGTATGCAAATAGAATTTGGTGCCCATTTTTGAAAAGACAATAAGTATTATTAGAAAGGGTCCAAAGCAGACCAACGGGATTATTATTAAACGTAAAGATAAGACTTATATAAAAAAAATTAAATATTTAAAGCTTCACTTGCTTAACAGTAGAACTATGGGGTGATTTAATTCAGACATAAAATTATTAATGGCAATAATGATATTGATAATTATCACAAATTCTTCAGTGCACGACTGATGTCATACCAGAAATTCTGAGTGTAAGATTTTTTTTCTAACCATTGCCATAAAAGAAAATTTTTCTCTCTTAGAGTTGCATTATGGAATGCACTTCCTACTAACATTAAATCTGCACCAAACACCAGTAGCTTGAAGAATCTTCAGGACAGATTATTTTTATAAATATGAAGCACGAAATTCTTCTAACATTGCTCACTACAATGAAAAAAATGAAAAGAGGGGACATTTAACAGGCCACCAAACTAAAGGCCTAGGCTCAGAAGAACTGGTTCCTAAAGATACTACTACAAGTTCAAATGTGCACCAGCTACGATAATATTGTGGAGGGTCAAGATGAATCTTAAACTATGAAACCATCAACAGACTAGTCTTTGCATTTTTTATCTCTGCTTGCATCATTTAATAACTTTAATACACTTTTAAATAGAATAACTAGTTCTCTCTCTTCTTTCACAACCAATGTCACCTTAGAGAAAGGTTGAGTTTCGGATTCTCCAAGGAAAGTTGACATAAAAGATGGTTTTGAGGACATCAGGTGTGAACTATATTGAGCTGGAAGATACAAAAGAATAAAACTCCTTTATCTCTTGAATCAACCACAATAACTTATGACAAATTTTACCTGTGTTGGGTAATATTAGGAACCTTAAAAGTGCATTTCCCAGATAAACCAAACTTGCAATCCGAAAGCTGAAGTTATATATTTCAGAGTGCAGCTGCAGCTACAATAAAAGCAAATACCTGCTATTGTAGTGACAATAAATCAGAAAACAGCAATGATGAGGCATGTTTATACAGGGCATTTCTCCATTGTAGAGAAAACTTAATACAGAATACTATACAATACAGAAAGGCTCATAGCACACGTTCAGACTAAATATAGCAGCAAACCATTATAGACAGACATAGCAGCAGACAGAAATACAAGGCAAAAAAGAGCATGCCACACCCACATTGGATCAAAATAACAAGAAGTCCTAGCAAGGTGGAATCTACAGTTGTGTGTTGAGCTATTTGAAAGACACTAATCTCAGAAGACAAGTAGCACACACAACTGAAGATGAACAGTGCAAGTGTTAACTCATTCAATGAGGATGTATCGATGCAGCTGAGTTATAGCAATGCAGACGTTTCAACCTGTGGGTTCAGACTGTATAGGAAGGATTAATGAATGTCAAAATGGTAATAAAGACAACTAGACATAAGGCTGTCTGTGTCTGGCATGCACAGACTGCTGGTAGTGCTGTCATGTCAACAAATTAGCAGTGCAAAACAGTATACAAGAGATCAGAGGGTTTCACTCTGTGCTGTCCATACACATAAATCTAGAATGCATGATTTTATGATCTACAAAAAATGGCTGACATTAGCAAAATAAGATGCAGCTGACCAAACCCTAAAACAAAATGAACTGCATTAACTGCACTTACTTCCCATGAAGAACAATGGTAGGAACAGCAACAATGGTATGATCAAACACCAACCCTTTCTGAGCCTCCTTCAAACAAGTAAAATTAGTCATGTTACAAGTACATAGAAAGCAATGTATACAGACAGAAGATAGCGTTTACTTCCAAAGAACTTTAATATACTTTTAATATACAACAGACAAGATGTTAACATCCAAGTGCTTACGTTTAATAATAATAATAAATGCAAAGTTATCATGATAAAGACGAGCAGGGAATTGTGTGAAAAAGGACTAGCATGGTGGGAAAAGGTGTTAGGAGTAATGTTTGTGAAAGAGGTGTGTTTTCAGTGCATGTTTAAAGAATTCAATAGTGGCGTGGTCCCGTTTCCGAGCTCTAAGCACTAGATGTGCAGCAAAGTTCTGTACTTTCTGAGGTTTGTGAAGGTCTGCAGGACAGCCAGCAAGCAAGGAGTTACAGTAATTAAGCCTGAATAGAACAAATGCACAGACAAGAGTGTTGGTAGCTCGCTTAGACAGAATGTGATGGATAGCGCTGATCTTGCATAACTCGTAATAGGCAGACAGTTAGTTGTCACTTCTTTAGCAAGAATCATGTCTGAAGTGACAATGAACCCCAGATTTCTGATGAATGATGCAAAGATGATGTTTGTTTTGCCCACTTTGATGTGATTTGATAGACAAATGAATGAGATTTCTTCTTCTCGAACAAAGGAAGGCTTCCTTTTTATCATCATTGAGTTCCAGTTTGTTTGACACCATCCAGTCTTTGACTTCATTAAGTTTAAGTCTGTTTGTTACCATCTGGTCTTTGATGTCGTTAATACAGACTTCTATGGTGCTATTAGAAGAGTGAGACTCAGAGGTGGAGTGCTACAGTACAGTTGTGTGTCATCAGCATATGATTGATGAGAAATCTTGTGACCCTGGATGCAAGATGAGTGGTTTCATATACAGAATGAACAGAACTTGGCTGAGTACTGAGCCTTAAGGGACACCACAAGAAAGTGGAGCAGGGTGAGATGTTTGACCATCAACAAACACAATCTGTCTCCTACCAGTGAGATAGGAGTTGAGCCACACTAGTGCAGGTCCAGAAATCCCGTAAAGAGTGTGCAGTCTTCTTATTCTTATGTTTGTGTTTTTATCTTTAGTAAAGCGATCTGAGCCCGCCTCATAAATTGTGGGAAAAGGTGCCATACAAATGAACATAATATTATAGTCTATGAAGGAGCAGAGAGTGGTTGATGGTGATAAATGCAGTAGAGGTCCAGTAGAGTTAAGGCAGAAACATCACCACCATCAAGGGCAGATAATATGTCGGAGGTCACTTTAATTAGTTTCGGTACTGTGAAAAGGTCTATATACTGACTGAGCTTGGGGGACAAGCTGGTGCTCTTGTAAGTAGGCCCAGAGCGGTGTTAAAACTACTTTCTCTATGCAACTTTCTCTTTTCAGAGAAACTGGGCGATAATTGTTCAACATGTTGAAATCAAGTGTGGATGTCTTAAGAAGTGGCTTCACCAGGGCATTTTTAAACAAAGATGGGAAAGCATCTAATGACAAGCTGACATTTAAAATGTTTGTGATGTCGCAGGAAGTAAATATCTAAGCACTGAAGAAGAAGGTTTGTGGGTATTGGATCTAACTGGCAAGTTGTTGGCTTGGCTTTCAGAATAATCGCCTTTATGTTGGCATCAGCATATGTTGGTCGATATTTGGTCAGAAAGTATCCCAAGAGAATGTCACAAGAGATCTGTCAGGCACTGATATTGAGTCCAAAAATGATCGAATGTCCAATATCTTGTTCGCAAAATAATCACAGAACACTTGTGACAGCGGTGAAGTAGGATAGGCAGTAGGCAGCGGCACTGCCTTGCTAATTCCAGTCATTCAACTGTAGATATCGAAAAGTGTCTTGGAGGAGGTGCAATTAATTATCTAATGATAATAATGGGCCTAATGATATGTGACCCTCCACGATAAAATGAGTCTAAAGTTGTGCGGAACAGTTTTGTGCTAGAGGTCCCGAAAGGTGATAGGGGTCAATTTTGTGCAGTTTGACTTTTTGTTAAAGATGGATTCCTTGGTTATTAATCTATCAGAAAAATATACTGCTATGTTAAAATAAAAGTTAGAAATGGACTTAAAATAAGTTTTAATCGAGGTGCCCTACTGCAACTCGTACTGATTTCAGACAAAATTCAAACGCTGTTTTGATACTGTTTCCCTGTCATAACCCATTGTGTTATATCTTGCCAGAAATCCCAAAGTCTGTATGTTCAACTTCTTTAAAGAACGATTCAAATATAAACTGATCAAAAGATTTGTCTGCAAACCTGGTCAGCCATCTCAACGCTAATCTTTGAACCCACTTTTCTCAAAATGGCCGCCATCGTACTTTCCCACTTCAAACGTTTATAACTTAATGTTAGGACTAAAAGAACAACTTTTGTATCAAAAGGAAGTTCAGAGCCTGTGTTTTTTAAAACTATGCAAATTGGCAAATCTCCGACTTAAGACTCATTTTGTCGTGGAGGGTCACATATGATGTTTTCGCCTTGTTGATACATTTAGCAATGCTTCCCTTCGTGGTATTATAAGTCTCTTTGTGGATTGTGAGTCCAGTCTTCCGCCAAACACACTCAGCTCGCTGGCAAGTGTGCTTCAGGTCAACACGGATCTCAGAATACTAAGGTGCACATCTGGGCTGTCACATCAGACGTCGAGACACTGGGGCATGGTCATCAACAACACTACACAAAACACAGTCCAGTTGCTCAGCGCCCGTTGATGAATGCGAGCATATCAACACTGCGTAACGACCGAGTCTAAAACTGGCACCAATGATGGGCATTTGCGATATAGTTGGATTATGCAGTAATGGTCAGATGAGAGATCTTGAGAAACATCAACTGACTGCACTAACTGGTCATCAAGTCGATGCATGACCCAGTCCAAGATATTTTCTCTTTTATGAACGGGATACAAAAGAGACTGGACAAGACAAAAAATGTGCTACAATTCTGACATTTTTACTGTGTCAGGATGAGATTTGCTGTCCGAATGGACATTAACATCTCCAAGAAGCACTGCGGGTCCAAAGAGTTTGTTCTTGGCACTCGAAGGGGATCTATAGATCCAGAACAGGTGCATCGAGCAATAAGGAGCCGTAAAAGAGACTTGTATACATTCAAAAGATGTATGTGGGAATGATAAATCAGCAGTAAAAGACAGGTATTTAGCAAGTGATGCTTTGTCGATAATAGAAATGGCAGCTCCACGTGTAGGACAGGGGAACGATTTCAGGCAGTACCCCATTGGAGTTAGATCAACGCCCACACTGTCATCACCCTGCTGTTTAAGCCATGTCAGTGATAATGAAAATATCGAGGCGGCAATCTTTTACAAAACTCAACAATGTGAACACCCCTTTTTTTTCCCCTACCTTTATCTCACTTAATATTTAATAATTATATGACCAAAAAATCGATGATAGTGTGAAAACAATTTTTTTAAAGTTTTACCTCAGTATAATAAAGTTATTTTTATTTTTATATTTACAGTCTTACCAAACATGACAAGGAATATGCCTGACTGGAATGAGTGAAGCTAAAAACAATGCAAAGATATGATGCTGGCTGATACTGTTCCCTCTAATTAAGGATAACTAACATCTGAAAGGAGTGCAGCATAACAGTAATACAATGTTTTGACGCACCTGCTAAGAAGCCATGAATCTAGAAGAAGAAAGTAAGATGCAACAGCAGTGATTTTCCTCATCATCCATCTAGATCCAAATGTGCCAAACCTAAATGCGGGCATTCCCACCCTACCAAGAATCCCAGTTGCCATTGCATGTCCCATTCTTGCTGGTGGAAAGCTTGACAGGAGATCTGAAATACAAGATTTCTCTTCAACACAATATTGCACCTTTACATTCTGTACTAAGATGGCAACATCTTGTTTTCAATATTTTCTTTTAAACATTTATTTTTTATGCCATTATTTTAAAAAAAACCAACTGTCACTTAAACTTAAGAAATTCCTCAGAAAATTAATTTGCTATAACACATATAAAGTTCTCTCTAACATTTGTGTCTTCAGCTTTATAGACACATTGACAATGCAGTGGCATTAATCCTTAACATCTGCATACCCAACAGAGAAAAAACTTTGACAAAGAAATAATTTCATTTTTACTTTCAACAAGCCTGATATTTGTGGCAATGAATTTAGACTTTTTCTGCATAAATATTGCCTCTTATAATGTATTCCAAAGATGTATGCAAAAAAGTGGAATCTACTCCCATAACTCCATCCAAAAGAAGAGAGACAATTTACTTGCTTTAGTAATTTCTTCACTAGCTTACTTATTCCAGCCTGCTCTTTTCAAGCCTATGCATGTGTTTGTCTGATACAAGAGGTAGAGAGAGAAAAGACACAGAAAGACAGAATGTGTCCTTGTCCTCTCTTAGCACCACCTACAGGGTCGTTCCTTACTTCCCACTTCTAATTGCTCAGTTATGGGAAGTCTTGCCTCTGTTTTTGGTATTTGTTAAAGTAACCCCATTATGAGCTCTAAGAAGCTGTTGATTAAAGTTTCACTAAAGAGTTTCACTGAGAGTTAATATACCTAGAAAATATTAACTTACAAAGGTCAACACAAATTAACAGACTTTATGTGACTACTGTTGTCCTGCAATCTTTGGTCACTCCACATTAATGCAAAAGCCGTCAGAATTAAGCAGTAAAGTTCAGTAAGAAATTCTTTAATGTCCCAGTGTCATTTTCAGCTCAGCCTAACCATCTATATTCAAATGAACATCCCAAGCATTATTTTGTCTTGGCCAGATATGAAGCTGCTCCACAGCCAAAACAATTCCTGACAAGCAGTTATGTCTTTTCCTCTTCTGGCAAATTTTTCCACATTAACTTCTAGAACAAGGCCAGAGCACAAATTGGCCTCCAGTTTAACTAGTAACATCAAGACGATGAGCAGAAAATGTGAACTCTTGTGCTGATGGAGGTACAAAAGCTCTGCTGTTTTCAGTTTACAAGCTTTAAGTCATGGGAAGTGGAGATCAAGAACTTTTGTCAAAAATGAGAGAAATAAAAAGTAACTAAGTAACAAATTTATTGCAAGTCCATCGCTGACTTTTAAGAGTCTCATTGCAGTTTTGGATATTAATCTGTTAAATGACTGGCTGAGACCTGCAGGCCTACAACTTTGCAAGAAGCTACAAGTTTGTCTTGGCAAACAGCCGCAGCCCAGAGATATAATGAAAACTGCCAGAAAAGAAATACAGCTGAAAGCAAAAGATCTGCATAAAAGCAAATATTATCAAACTCACACATCAAGGCTTCTAGTCCAAAGAAAGTCCTCCAATCTCTGGCTGTATTTCTGGATGTGTTGTGAGAATGCATTTCTGATGGTCTTTGAGAGTATAAGTCAGAATCTGAAACCAACAAATACTGCAGGAACTATTTATCAGACCACAAATACTGTTTATTTCACATAAAAACAGCTGATCTTTAATGAATTAATCCCACTTGAAAAATGCAAATTTCTATGGGTGGTTTATAGGTTCTTCAGGTAGTCTTACACTATTTCTCATTTCAGTAGAATAATCAATATGCAAGAAAGAACATGAAAACTTTGACTTTCAATTCTGCTTTTAGCAAGATTTTGTCATACAATTTCAATGCAATATAGCACATTTCCCTATACAGATGCAAGCTCATTGCACTTTACAAGAGACTGGTAATAATGACTGAGACAAGCATCATCATCAGGCAAATATACATAAACACAGAGGGAACATTGCCATGAACGTGAAAGAATGCAGAGACAGGAGTAAAGTGGAGAAAGGGAAAGAATTATTCTTCTGGTGGTCTATATCTCTCTCATTTTAGTAACATAATATGCAAGAAAACCTATGAAACCATTTTCTACTTTCAGTACTGCTTTTAGCAAGATTTAGTAACTGGTACTTATTTCTCACTGTGATATATATTTGCATTTAACAAGGTCAGGAATAAGTTAGTGGAAGATAAAAAAACTCACCAGAAAGTTCATTATCTGAGTCCAAACCTATAAAGAAAAATTGTTTAATATTTTACTTCAAACAGAAGTATCTATTTCTACAGTTTAAATATCTTTCAAACAACAGTAACATATTGCAAGAGTTACTTCTAAGAGCTCTTACTTTTGACTTATGGCAATGTTCAGAGTATCTAGCATCTGTGCTTATAAAGACTGAGGTGTAAAAACCTAACTTTCTACTACTTAAAGTACCTCATAATATAACAATCTAGCTATTGTCTGATTGTCAAATTCTGCATTTCTATGTATGTGACACCATTATGTCAACTCGCCAAACTTCTTGGCATGAATGCAAATGGTAGGAAGACTGAATGATATATGTTGAAAGCACAATCGGATTTATATAAGCAACCTGCACTATATTTAACCGTCCAAACTATAAGATTGGGTATCAGCACTCATGGTCCACACTTGGCCAGTGGGTGTCCACCAATTAAGTGGATTTATAATCAAGTTAAGCCCCTTAAGAATGAAGCTTAACCACTTAAAATGCACTTCTTCCGCAAACATTACTCCTAACAACCTTTCCCATAATGCTAGTCTTTTTCACACCCTTCCTTTTCATGTTATTCTCAGCTCTTGTTCTTTGGTTCCTCTTTGTGTTTTCTGTATTTGATTTTATTCTTTGTTTAGTACGGTTGTTTATTCTTTTATAGCTAATATGTCATTTGTTTGTGTTCCTGTCCCTCGTATGCTATCCATGTTTCGTTCTTATTCTTAAGCACTAAGAGCCTTAAGAATGTGAGTATGCGCTTTACAAATTTTGCATTTATAATAAAATCTGCTTATGACAAGCCGTCCATGTCTGGAGGATAATAATAAAAATTTTTAATAAAAGCTGACACTGACAGAAAGCATCTTCATTTGGCCAGTGTTAGATGGTAAGAGGCACTGCACTTTGCAAGATTCACTGCATCTGTAATCTTGAAATTACCATGACAGGATCTAGCTACAGATAAATTTTTGTGTCTCTTGAGGCAACCAGCTGAACTGACGTTATATAAGGCAGATAATATGCAAAATTTGGCTAGTATGTAACTGGTTATGATCTCTTGGTAAAAAGAAAAATAAAAGCAAACTTTTGGCATAGTGTAACAGACAAGACTAAACTCCCTTCCTAAAATAAGGTTTCTTTTATTTACCATACATGTGCCTTATGCGGTGACCTCGTTTTTCAGATTCATATTCATCAGACACGCGTTTGTGTTCATTTCGCTCAAGCAAGTCTTCTCTAGAAGATGATGAATTCCGTAGACGCCTTTTTTCTGCAGTGGACCTAGTTAAATCATGTAACAAATGAGCAGATAGTAAAATAAAATAAAGCTTTAACATATCTATGTCAATATTGGATAGATTATTTTTTTGCATCATCAAATATAATCTTTTGTTTAAAGTTTATAAACATTACATACCTTCATATAAAACAAAATTTGGCAGACACTATTTTACTAATATGCTTTTTGCTAGGCCTAGCAATTAGTTTAAAGAAATTTTTTTTTTTAACTTTCGAGAAAGAAATAATCAAGAATTCCAAAATTATCATCCAACATTAAAATACGTGAAGAGGCATAACCAAAGGTACACATGACACACCTTGCATTTCGCTTTTTAAATCCTGCACTGTTGTTGATATTGGTTTCTTGATTATCCACCTCTAAAACAGTTTTGCTGGCATTTCTATACGCCAGAAAGCCATTATCCATCTGCTGCTTCTCAAGCACGTTTGCAGCCGAGCAACTGGTGCGAGTCTCTTTTGAAGTGATTAGCGTGTTGACTGTGGTACTGCTGAGAGTCGAGGTGCTGTTGCGTCTATTACCAGCTAAGAAATTCTTTACACCTCTCAAGTGATTGCCTGATCTTAGGATCATTCCATCAAAGCCTCTGGAATCAAGACCTGTATCCAGAAGGTTTTTTTAAAATGTTATTTTTTCTTATCAGTTATTGTGTCATACATTCAGCACAGGATAAACTGTTATTAACCCTAAGATATGTTCAACAATCGTTAGAACTCAAGACGGTGCATAAGTAAAGTAACAGGCTAAATAAAGAATCATTAATTTACCCTTTCCCATGGAGCACATACCTCTTGATTCTTTGGACAGATGCAGCAATTTATTCTTCTTATCAGACTGATGTTTGCCATTCAAGTATGAATTATAGCTCACTTCATTAGAGTCCATGTCATCAGAACCAATATCACTGTCTTCATTGTGCTGTTCCGTTTGCACCAAAAAATAATGATTTAAGCTGTCATTCACACTGATCTCTGTAGTTCTCACTTGATCTACAGCTTCTTTGTCTGTAACAGTAGTACCATCCACTTCCAGATCTGAATCAGAATCCTCCAGCATGCTTATGGGAGGTGTCACTTCACCATGAAGCCTACGTCTGGACATATTTGGACTTACATATGTTTTCCGTAAGAGCCTAGGACTGTAGCTCCCCCTGTACAATAAGCATTGTCAACAGAAATTCCAAAAAACATATATTCCAATAAGAGTTTTTATTTTATTAAAATCTTCTAGTTTTAAAAAAAGGTATGGACAAGGTTAGAAAATGAGCCAACATTAAAAAGATAAAGATACAATTTTTAAATATATCATTTATATATTATTTATTGCGGTGACACTTATATTTAATTATGTTAAACTGTTCAAGGTGGAGGTGGAGTTTTTGTAAACATATCAGTTGTCACTGCATGTTGTGTTGCAAAACAAAAATAAATCAACAATAATAATAATTCCTTTCCGAGAGAATCACACTTCTGTTGAAGATAAACTCGGAGTGCACTTATGGAAAATTGACATAACGATTGGAATATAACCTTGGTTATGTTTTCACCACTTTCTAATTGTGAAATTACTGAAAAAGAATAAAAAAACTCACGTTCTGGCATATGTGTAATCAGTCTTTGGTAAGCTACAGACATAGAAAGGTGAAACTTAAATATGTCTTGTTAGTACACATGTTAGCATATAGCAGCTCTACAGTTTTTTTTTTGCTTCATCAATTAAGATGACAAGAATGATGATGAAGTAATGATGAATTTTACTTAGACGATTTTCAGTTTTATTTAGATTTCAAAGATGGTAGTATATCCTATTTATCCTATGTAAAATCTAACTAAAGAATCTATGTGACCAAGAACACAAAATATCAGATAATGTTGGACACAAGTTGGTTGCAAATATTTTATACCCAAGAATGAGTTTTAAGAAATAAAAAAGGAAAAACTATTTGCTAAATGAATATTCAAAGCAGGGGATAAATATTTCATGGCATTTCTTTTACAATATTTTAAAGGAAAGTTCATATTTTATTCATTGAAGACTTCTTTCGGCAAGATGGCTCAAGCAGTATTTGCTACATATACAGTAATCCTTCGTTTATCGCAGCAGATGTGTTCCAGAACCACCTGCGATAACCGAAAATCCGCGAAATAGAAATGGTATATTTATTTATGTATTTATACATTACATAAAGACTTTATAAACCTGCTCCCATACTTTTACGCTACATAAACCTTTTCCATTTCCTTAATAACCATTCCCACACTGTTGTTTACAATTGTGAGCAGGAGCGTAACGTCTCAGGTAAGCAATGCTGGTTCCCGTTTCAGAGTAAATACACGCACTATTTACTGAAATTCATATTAATTTTATCATTTATAATATTTTTATTGTTAGAATTAATATTAGTAATATATTTTTATACACTTTAGGGTTTTTTCCATCTAAACATTTATAAAATATATACATTTTCCAAAGATGGAATTTCGCAGAAAATCCGCAAATCATTTTTCCCATTAATTTCTTATAAAAACCTGCGAAATAGTGAAGCTCTGTAAGGTGAGGCGCAAAGTGGCAAGGGATTACTGTATTTTGCTCAAAGGACAGCATTGGTTATTAAAATCTCTAAGTGTTTTCACAAAGCAGTATAGTTATTACATCTAAAATTAAATATCATATAACAGATGAAGGAAAAGTTGCCAGGTGTCACCAGATAAGTGCATCTTCTTGCACAACTGCTACTTCAACAAATTTAAAAATAACAATTAAATTCCAAGCCAAAAAAAAATTGTCACAGCTGCATTATATCATAAATATTACTTACACATCAAAACTTTCATTTTGACTAAGCTCGTCACAATTGCCGAGAGATCTGCTGGAATAATTAAAGAGGCGTTGGACAACTCTTTTCTTTGTCTCCAAAGTGACACTATGTCTGCAAATAAAAATAAATGATCTACAGACATCTGCAAAATATATACAGTAAATATTTGTTAGTTTACGTTGAACTAGGTCTTTTCTAAATGTTCTTCACAACAAAAGTTTTACATTCAGTTCTAATTCAATAATACCAATTGTATTAATATTTTTTTGCTTACAGTAATGAGTATTATTCTAATTATCTTTTCAAAGTTTTAATTTAGAGAAGGGGTTGAGGTGTTGGCCTTGTATTTAATAAATAATTTTCGGGTAGATTATGATTTGACTTTAACTTTGACACACATTGGCCGTGCAGTGATGAATATCTAGCTTATTATGGTAAAAGTGGCAGAAAAAAAAAGTGATAATCTTCTCCCTCTATGTTATGGTATGGACATGATAAAAATAACTGTTGTTTACTGTTTCAATGAACACTAGGCTTTTAAAAAATCAACTGTTTTCACCTATCTATTTTTCAAAGGGTGCTGGCACAATTAAGAAAAATTAAAGTTTTATGTAAAAATCTACTGTCACTGAGACACAATAAATCTTTATTAACTTAAATATATCCTTTACAAAGATATAATTTTCAATGCTTAAAGAAATCGTAAGTATACATAAAAGTAGCTAATACACCACCTAAAACTCCCTTCTCTCCTTTCGCTGAGTCAAAGCAGAAAATGGTAAGCAATAGTGCATACAATATCAGAGAATCTTTTCGACCGGTTATTTATTTTTAGCTTACAGTCATTGTACAATAGAAGAACAACAACCTATACTATCTTTATCCATAGAACCGTCATTTGAATATTATAAATTATCATTCAATTTCTGCACCAGAGACGAAATGAAAGTGGTTGGCATGTAATAAATGCCCATAATAACATACTAGCAACTAAATAAATATGAACGATCGATAATTTTGTATCGTTTAGCTTTATTTCATCTGTCAAGCCTTTCTCGAGCTATGTCTGTTATTATATTCATGGAAAAGATCAATCTGAATGCTTAAATAGCTTCTGTTTCCTGAACATTTCGGAAAATAAACTTGAATTTAAACTAAGGCCGCGCTTAATGTAGGTCAAATATATTCGCAGATTAAGCTCTTATGGAAACTCCACTAACTGCACTTACGCACTCGGTGATGATCGCGACAAGGACACATTAGCAACTGAATGCCATTTGCTGGCTTGTTTCTTTTTTACTGATGTTGATGCCATAACACTACACATAACAGCAACTTTAAAACAAGTGCATTTTGTAGCGATATTACGATCAGCGTGAAACACAAACGGCAACAATAAACAACCGAATATAAGCACTCAGTCGTCCAACGAAGCCATGCTTCAAACGCCGATGAAACTCTACTTCCTATTGGCTGGTATTTTTAGCTCGTCAACACACCTGTGCAACTCGCCCACACTTTCAGTTTGGGTGGAGACTGTCGAGATGATGGAGACTATAAAATAAACCTCGGTGTGTGCGTGTGTGCGCGCGTGTATGTAAGGGAGGGAAGGGTTTAGAGAGGGGTGGGAGGAGGTGGAAGGAGGTTGACTAGTAGAAGTAGAAACGGATTTTTTTAAACATTTAAACACACCTATTTTGTATTTTGTTTACACGGCATGTGAATTAATTATTTAAATGTACGAGTCGATGATTTTTTTTTTTTTTTTTGGGGGGGGGGGGGGATTAATTCTCTTAAATGTCTTTTTAAGTATTTCTCCTCTCTGGGAAACTCCTATGCAGCTAAGTATTCTCGAACCACATGTGGCTGGGCAACATAACGCGCACTCAACTGTAGCATTAACTGTAGTAAATTACACTTACTATGGAGACGTCCTAATTATATATGAAATTGCAGTGGGGACAACGCAAACGAGGGCGGGGAATGGAGGGTAGTGTGAAGTATAAATGTCTTCGTACCGTCATGTAAGGTACATTCGCATTCCAAGAGGGCGACTATATCGAGGGGGCCACCATTTGATAGAGAGCGACGTACGTAAGCACTCGCACATTAAGGGGAAAAAAACAAAACAAAACAAAACGGGGTGGCGCACACATGCGCGTACACGTACCTGTGGTAGCATCACAACATATTAATGAGCAGCACAAGAAGAAACAAAACTCATTTAAAAAATGACTCAGCCGGTTATCATAATCACAACAAATTATGTAATACTAAGAATAAGATAAACTTTCTTCAATCATTTTAATCACATTCAGAGTTTTTAAATCAATGCGACTAAAAAAACAACAAAAAAAATTGCGTGTTTTTGATTAATGCATTTGTTTCATTCCCCTTGACCCCCTGGACCCCCATCGCACTCTTGTGGATTTATTATATCGTACCCTACCTTGTAAGCAAAGGGGTTGGTGAGTGACTTCTTGTTACTCTTGCTCTCATGGTGAATCCGGGAGTATGTTCTGTCCGTCGTGGCATTCACCGCCGTTCGGACCGCGGCTTCTTATTCTTTCATATGGAGTTTGAAAACCATCTGATGAACACTGACCAGAAACAACTGTCCAAGAAGAAAAGGCCGGGAGGGGCAGAGAGCGGGGTCCGAAACTGCCTAAAAATCTGTAGGGCTGTGATTCAGGCACAACTAGTATCATAATCGAAAGCTTTATCTGCACAACTATTCTATACCTCATTTTTTTTTAAAAAGATCTAGTTGTGACACCTGTTCACAGAGCTGACCGTCGAGAGTTTTCTCTGGGTTTTTTTGGTTCGTCCCTGTTTTATTACCCCTTTCACCAATAGTGCGAATCACAGACTTGTATTTATAGACGTCCGTGGTGCAAATCCATCACCTTTCCTATCAAGCTAACCGTGCCCTTACCCCTCGATCTCCTCCCCTCTCTCTCTCTCGCGCGCGCACACATGCACGTGCGTGCGCGAACGTATGCAAGAACGCTCACACAAAAACCCATTAATTAAAATCTTGAAGTATCTGCAAAACCAAGTTGTCATCAAACAAACAGCGGTTGAAGCTGCGACGTTGTGTTGAGGGATTTCAAAGCTTAAGGAAGGCCAGTCGGATACACGAGTCGTCCACACGGTTTCCCAAATGGCGTACTTGAACGTTCACTGTGACTAGCAGTCCCCAAAACCGCTTTGTGAAACAGCTGGCAAGCGAGCTTGACAAACCGCTGTTTCGAAAAACAGGTTTGTCCAACTGTTTTTGGTTTGTCGTTTGTCCGAACCTTTAAGCAACATATTCCATCTGTCATGCCATGTTTTAACAGCATGTTTGAAGCAACAAGGAAATGGATTATTCAAGTGGGAGCATAGACTAAGTAGATTAGTTCAGCTAATGTGGGTTTATAACGAGTATTAACAGACTCAACAGCTAGATTATAAGGGAATACTCCTACTTTCGGCAACCACAGCCTCTTATCGATTGATAACAGGCAGCTTAAACGTGCAAGAGAGGATGGTCAGGCTATTTTTCTGATAAAATAGCAGTTTAGATAAAAAGTTTCAGCGTTTCGATCAACCCTTACTTTCGAAGTTCCAACTGGTAAATACATGCCATTTTGTGCTCTTTTAGAATTCGCTTCTGCACACAAATTCCGCATTCACAAGCTCTAACAGCAGATTTGACAGTTGAAACCAAATCCTCTAAATAACGTGCACGCATGCATTTGTGAGTGAGAATGAGAATGTGGGGAAGGGGAAAAAGAGTGAGAGAGGGGTGGGGGACAAAAGAGGAGACAATCATACGCTTTAAATTTATTCTCCGCTCCTAATAATGAAATGGACTACAGTCTGAATCAGTAATGGGCTACATGTTTTATATTATAATTTATATTAAAGGATTTGTATACTTTGAAGATCTAAAAGAATGAAATATGCAACATCTAATCAAACGAAACATCAACAAAGTTAACGGCAACAGCAAATACCCACTGAATTAAGCAAGGAACAAAAATCGCAGATACTCAAAATGCGTTTATCGCTCCCTAGTGGCTACCTTTACGAATGCATCAGGACGCTACATTCAACAGTCGTACAAGATCTAAGCAGATCTATTCAGCGTTTTCGGAAACGGTATCGTTCTAACGGTTTTTTTCCATGATAGCAACACCAAATAATAATTGCCACAAGCTGCAAAACATTAAATGCTTGTATACTATTTTGTCTTAGCAAACAAATTAAAAAAAAAACCGCTATTACATTACCGCTTACCAGACCAAAAGCTCAGGACGGTTACGCCTAAACTGCCATCTTAGGAAACTGCGGATATGACGTAACACGTCTGGTAGTTTAGTTTCTTGTTCGTAGAACACACGATATGATGACGACAACACAGTTTCCAAGTAAATTTAGTGCATGCGTAATCTAGATTATAGCGACAGACAAGCTCACTTCTAAATCGGCATGGACAAGAGCAAAGTCATACCAATGGATCTGCCAGAGTGGAGATCTGCATGAACGGCGTTCAGCTGGACGAGGTAGAGCAAAAATTTTAAATACCTGGGTGCGACCATCTCCAAGACAGATAGCTTGCGGCAAACATTCGTCTCAGCGTCGCAACAGCGAAAGCAATGGCACGGCTCAAGAAGATTTGGGATAGTAGAAGAATCAGCTTTAGCACAAAGTTGCCTGCTGTACAAGTTCCCGGTGCCCCCATGATGCGAAACTTGGACCTTGCTCACCGAGCTGAAGTGCCTCGGAATTCCCCTGTATCACAGTCGGATCAAGACAAACTTGGTGGACCCCTTGAGCTTATGGTTTCCGATGCTGCTAGGGAAGATTCTTCAACCTTCTGGATCTCCTACAGAGAACATAAGACAAATTTCTTTGCTGCGCAGTCGCCACCACCGTGGGTCTACCCAGAAGGGGCGGAAGTTGACATGGTTCGGCCACGTTGCCCGACACGACACAAGAGCGCGTCTCTAGGTGTACCCGTTGTGAGACAGCGGTCCTGCAAGGGTACGTGGAAGATGGTCTCCGCCGGGGTAGCAAGCAAAAATTGCCGCTAACTAGGGGACCTTCTCAGGGCGGAACAAGACCGACCGCGAACCTGATGCCTCTCATCGTGTTCACCCCCCTACACACACATCACTCCGCCATCCCTTCCACAGCGTCTTTATTGATGAGCTTGCCTTGAAATTATTCTGATGTGAAGCTATGATTGTAATCTTAATTTCTTTCCCCTATCCTTCCTATCTTCTTTGTTCTCATCTCTCTGCACACTAGCCTCAGTCGACGTCATACTGAATTAAATAAGGTAAAGACTGCAAGAACACGTAACTAGATGGAAATGTTTATCAAATGTTTAAATATTTAAATGTTTATGCGATCATCACCGAGTGTGTAAGTGCAGTTAGTGGAGTTTGCATAAGAGCTTAATCTGCGAATATATTTGACCTACATTAAGCACGGCCTTAGTTTAAATGGTAGATGGAAATGTTTAAAATAGCTGTTTATTCAGAATATACACGCTGTTGACTCTCGGGACATGTTCTCAGGCTCTTACATTAATGTCAATATGGCGTTAGAGTTATTCGATAACCTTTTGAAAAGGTATGTAATTGTAGAGTTGTAATTAATGTATGTACGCAGAAAAAGAACTATAAGACCCGCCTAGGTACGACTTGGAATGTACTTAGCTAAAGAACAAAACAAGACAATCCTTATACAGGTTTCAACGCATTAAGTATCCAAGTGTTAAATTGTCTGTAAGATAGAAGAGAATACAAGAAGTTTTTAGAAAGAAAAAAAAATCTAGTTATTAGCAGTTATTAGCAGTTATTAGTTCGTGGCATCCTTCGGCAACTACAGCAAGTTCTTTTGGAAAGAAGTCAGCGACCGTTCGTTCTGATACAACCGATGAACAGCGGCTGAATCATTTTCAAAATTGTTGAAGCGACAATTACTAATGGAGATGGCATCACGAATGATAAAGAGCTGTACTTTATCTGTGAAGATTTGATTAAACAATTTCTAATGACAAATATTGCAAAGCACTTAGAAAACCGAAAAGTGGTAAAGCCCTGTGGAATCGATGAAATGATGTCTGAAATGCTGAAATTCTCTGGTGGTACATCAGTGCCGATTATGACAAAGTTAATACACTATTTGGTAAAGGAATCTACCCTGAAGGTTAGACTAAAGCTAACATTGTATCATTATTTAATAAGGGTGATTGATACAAGAGCGTGTGAATAAGTACAGAGTTGTTTCGTTATTGAGTCTGAGGAGTAAATGATACACAGTAGTAATTAATAACTCAGAATCTATTTTTAAACAAAGTAATTGACATCCTTGTTTGGTCTTGTCTCTGTGAACACTATATCTTGTGTTAAAGGAATAATAACTTGATGTTATGGGAGAAACTTGTGCTACTGAGCGTGTGACAGAACGTGTAAGTGTTAGCTGTTCTACTGACATCATTAGCAGGGCATGGTCAACTGAAAATGGAAAATATTTCCGGTCTGTAATGCATTGTGTATACAAGTACAGGAACTACCGCACCTCTTGCTGCTGTACTTCAAAATTAGTTTAAATCTTTTCTTTAAATACAGTAGCATGAGACTGCACACAATATTACTCACCTCTCAGGTCACAAATGGACATCACGTTGCATGTTTTAAGGTTCACAATGTATGCCGCACAACCAAGTGATTCAAGTAGCCGGTGGCCTGGGTCATGAGAGAATATCCATCTGTTGCTTCGCCAGTTATGATGGCTAGAATAATTGTTGTAGAATTTTAATGCGACTCGAACATGGCGTTGGTCCGAAACTTGACCGTTTTGTCGAGCACACACACACACCTATCTAATTATATCCCCACGCTGTGACTCAGACATGCACGTACACACACACGTTCATGTACTTGTACATGACTGTATTTTTGGTCGCACAACTTCGCGAGTTCCGTTCGATGAAGGATGCTGGGCGGAGATTAAGGCGCAGTACAGCCGGCGGTGAAATACACTTTACGGCTGGGTGGTCATTAAGACTGTCCGCCTGTCATGCTATGAGTGCAAAACAAGTCTCACTCGATCGGCTTTCTCAGTGTGTTTCATCTTGATAGGTGGACAGAATCACAGAGCGATAGAAACATGCATAAAACAACATTTTCCTTTAAAATGGCTTACGTGTGACGATAAATCGAGGAATGCTATATATATATATGTAAGCATTCATCCGTACACAGCGCACGGATTTCATTCATGGAACATAAATAATTGTATGTTTTTTTTTAACATAAAAGACATAAATACATACATATAAACACCACATTGGTTCCAAGTTAGACAATGTCGCACCGGCACCGATCATTTGGTTACCATTTTTTTCTTTATTCTGTACTTTATTGAGAAAGATATCCCTCTTACTCCTTTTCTTCTAACCAAACAGCGAGAAATGCTTTATGAGGCACTAACAACGTAAAGACAGATCGCACCCAAGTAACTGCACCTGCGAATGTCCATTCAAACTATCAGTTTACTGTTTCAAAAAAAATGGCAGTGGATGAGACTATACAAACGCTCTCATGAGAATAACATTGTCCGCTGTCAAAACTTTACAATGAAAACAATTTTTTAAGAGGCATCTAAAGGCCATTACGTCACATATGTTGACACATCCATGCAATATCTTTTATGTGGCAGAGTGGCAGCAGAAATCACTGTGATACATTCTCACTGAAACAACTGAGCGCTGCCTACACTTTCATGACAGAAAACCTAGAGCTATGAGTAGTAAAAGTGGTTGGGGGCGGCCATGTAAAGCAGTTTGTTAATTGTTAGTGAAAATGGGGGCAACACGGCACGTTTGACACGCCCTCCATCACGCAGCAAAGGTTTCTTTCTCTACTAGCCATCTCATTAATTTTATTAGTGACCTACAGTGGACAGAAAGTTTCACTTTTCGGGAAAGAACTGCAATGCCCACCTTACGATATGGGGATTATATAAAGAAACTGCTGTTGAGAATGATATTTAGTTGTATAAATGTCAAAGCGGGGCCTTTAAAAAAAAAGATAATTTATCAGATGTTCTAACTACTAAATGAAACGTAGTTCTACAGGCATCATTATATCATCAACAACAACCTTCCATATCACAATTCTCAGTAGGGACACCGGTCGACTTGATCTCACAAAACCGACTTGACCTCAAATACATTGTAAGAGGGATCATGAAAGAAGAAAGAATTGCATTGACGCTCGAGCTTGGCACTGATTTGTAGTTTTCTACTTTATCCTTTTAGACAGGGGTAAGCAAAGTACGGCCTGCGGGCGTCTTTGGACCGTCTACTGAAATGTGAAGTGAACTAGTTTTTTTTTTTTATACCTAGGATCATTGAAAACGACTAGTCGTTCGAAATCGGCAGCACGTAACAGTCAAGCACCGACGAAGTACACAAATAACAACACAGCTGGCGTGTTTTATGTAGTCACGAGAGCGTCGGCGGCGGCAACATAGCTAGTCCTTTTGTTTCATTAACATAGTCCGACCACCGTTTACCGGTGTTTTGACACGAATGTGTCATCGGTGCATTGGACACGTTTCTGGCTTAGCATATGTTTGGGTTTCCCCACCCCACCCCCCCGCAAACAGTCCTAAGAGAAAGTCCGACCTGCGCTAGCGGATGACAGACGAGCAATGTGGCGCAGCTCTGCAAATCGCCACATCAGAAACGCGGCCATATATTTGGAAAGTTTCGTGTAGGAATTCCAACAGTTTCACTTTTCACATTAAATTCGTTAATGTACATAAGTTTTTATCCCATTTTACTAGGTTTGTTGCAGGGTTACGTCACGTGATGTGCATTAATTTTTGTTACCGGCCCGCCGGCTAGTTCAGAATTTTGAGGCCGGCCTGCGAAACGAAAACTATCCACCCCAGCTGTTAAAAGGGGTGCATAGGCCTTTGTGTTCGTAGACAAAATTAACTTTCCATAATATGTATTTTTCCTTGCTCCCTTATCACATTTTTTCTTGACAGCCAGTTCTCGAGTTGCCTCTTAGAGACCAACCTGAACGGTCTGCGTTTTTTTTTTTTTTTTTTTTTTTTTCAGATATCAGTAGATATAGGCGATATAAAACTATAACCAGTAAATTTCAGCCTCGAAAACCCATCTGTTAATTAACTATCCGCTATGATTCGCACCTGCGATTAAAAGTGTAGGTCTGGCCTAGGCAAACTAATGCACCATTTACAACATTGCTTGTAGTCAACACCAATCAGAGAGAGACAACGAGCGACAGTTGGGATTATTCGGACGCTGACAATCTGCATTTCTCGTGGTTCTGAAAAACTGCTACTTTAGCACAAGAAATGCAGACTTTCAACGTCCGAATAATCCCAACTGTCGCTCTGGTTGGTATTGTCGGCTGGCAATGTTGTGAATGGTGCACTAGTTTGCCTAGGCCAGACAAGCTGTAGTTGTTGGGGACCCGTCAGTATTATAATAACACACTACTTGGGAAGAACCTGCATTGCTTGCTTAGTTAACAAGGGACGCTACAATACTTACAGCGTTTTTCCGAATATATGCAAACAGCACACTTTTATTGTAGACATTTGTAGATAGCTCAATATTGGAAGGATTTACAGATGAGAGCACATGATTATCAAAACACTAATGAAAGTGAAACTCATTCTTCTGTACTTTTAAATACAACATTTTGAAAAGAATCTTGCAGATATTCCAATCTACAGTGTGTGTATGAGTCACTGTAGTTTTTCTTCTATGAAGTCCATTCACAACACAAGAGCTTAGGAAGCAGCTATGTGCAACATCTCTTCTACTGATGTTATCTTTTCCCGAGGTTTGTCGTTTTTCTTGCCCAGTTGGATTTCTGCTTGGTTGATTTTCTCCCAGTCAGAAAAACTTACTGGCCTTACACCTGTTCAAAAATAATATATTAATGGAGTTGTGTCACTGTGTATTTATATGAACAAAGTTCCACTGGTTTGTAAAATTAATAAACTAAATGAAACTAATATGCAGTCTATTTCAAACATACCACAACAAATATCCAATACAAACTGCACACTTTAAAAAATTCATAATTTAAGAATGATACAGTCATATTTTATTTACAAACTGATGATTGTGTTAACTGAATAGTTTAAGAATATTCATAATCCTTTTACTGCAGGAGAGATTTCACACCTATAACCCAAAAGCATTGTGATTTGTAACAGACCTTTCTGACTTAATATTTTCATAACTGCTTCTCTTCCTCCTGCTGAGCCTGATGGCAGTACACCTGAAGCAATGTCCTCCAGCACTGCTTTACCTGTGGCAAAACCATCATTCATGGCGCCAAGAATTACAAATACTGGGCCTTGTGAGATCCAGCCACTGCAGTACAGACCTTATAAACAAAGCATGTAAGAAAAATAAAGCATAAGCAATTACAATGAAAAGATAAACTCTCCTTATCTCCAAATGTACACAACCCATAGACTTTCAAACACAAAAAGCAAAAGTATTTCCTGAATACAAAACTTCTAACACACACCTAAAGCATACACACATGTAAATACACACATACATCATACACAAACACTTCCCCCTCCCCAACACACACAGGTATATACCCAACCTAACAATTTTGGCTTAAGGGCTATTCTTTCAATTACCTTTACATCCAATCACTCTGCCACCACTGTTTTGGATGACTCCTCGTTTGGTGTCAAATGGAACAAAATCATCTATTGGTATCCCAGTGTATCCAATACTTCTTAAGACCTGTAACAAAACGAACATAAGCTACAATTTACACCTGTATGATGAAAAGGACACCTTCCCCCTAAAACAAAAACAAAAAATAAAAACAACTTCATAAAATTAAACTACACTAACAAAAGGGGAAGTAGGATAATTAACAAACACATATATAAGACATTTTCAGCAGTAGAGCCTAACAATCAAATCATAAAACCTTTCAAAATTTTCTCTGCTGGAGAACATGAAAAATAGCTTCATTTGCTCTTGTTTTTTTAATATACAGAAAGGTAACAAAATAAGTCTACAATGAAATAAACAAACAAAAAAATTCTTGTGTGCATAAATAATACCAACCAAACCACAGCTCACATCTTCTGTATGATCTGTAGCAACAGCAATCTGTTTTTCTTGTACATCTCCCTAGCAAAAATACAATATTTTGATATGATGGAGAAATGAGCAAAAATACATCAATCTGCTTGGGAAAATGTTTTGAATGTTACAACTTTTCAAATGCCCATGCATCTGTGAAGTTGCCTAGATCTCACTAGTAGTGGACATCCTGACCTTGGATATCTATCATTACCAGCTCCAATAAAGGGAGTGGGATTCAGCAAAACATCAATCCTATTATTTTCCAAAGGTCATAGCACAATTATTCCTATAAATAAAATTCCCACACTATAAAGTAGAACTAGAGCAAGTTTTTGGAATACTACTCTGGTCCTCAGTACCTTTCCGAATTCACTTCCATATATATATCTGCACAACTTTGCTAATCTTCAGACACCAAGCTTCTTTGAGTCCCACTGCCTAAGACAAAGACATATAGCTAGAGATATTTCTCCTACCAAGCTTCGTCAACTTGGAACAGATTATCTGTCACCATTTATCACTCTGATTCTCTTACCACCTTTGAGTCCAAACTTAAAACATATTTTTTCAGAACAGAGACTTCACTACGACCTTGTCCTGATCTAAAGAATGTCAGAGTAAGGGACATCATGACTGACAGCTCATGTGCATCACAAAACATTCTGGTCCCTCTCTGACTGCAAATAGCACAGTTTGTTGCCTGTGTTGCTCAAGAAACTAGGTAAAGAGTATCCCTTGTGAGGCAGACTTCAGTATATCTGAGCATTGTAGGTTCATGTTAAATATCTACTTTTCCATCATATTAAAATAGTTCATTTTCTGTATGCTATTTTAATACCTTATCTTCTTACCTGTAATATCTGTTGACAACAAAATGGACACTCTCTATGCACTGTGCATCTGTGCTGGCCTTAATCGCTATAGGGCTGCGCAAAAATTGAAGAATCCATTCTCTTGTTGCATTGGCCCATGCCACACGGTGTTTTTCTGGTGGCTGTACTGCAGTAGTGTACAACAGTTCTGTCAGGCGGCGTCTGGGACGAGGAAGGTCTGGGTAGAAAGATAAAAAGATAACAACCAAGAAGTTTCTTTGCTACATTAATAACTCCACTTTCAAATTTTTAGTTTTGGTCCCCTTACACTTTGACATTCTGAACTTAACAAATGGTGTGTGTACATGGAAACAAAACTTGAAAAATTTTTTCTTCATGGTGGAGCATGCTTAAAGTCTGTCTTAGCCATGTCCTGTTATCACCAAATAACAGGTGAGAAAGGCCGAGTGAAAAGTCTCTACTAATAATAAACATTGCAGATCTACAATGGCATGTTCTCATTACATGACAATCTCACCTTTCACAACTACGTCAAGTCCTTGTACATCTTCTGGATAAATAACAGTGCGACAACCAGGCAGGGTTATCATTTCTCGCAGCTCTTTTATGGTGAATGCTGCTTGTAGTGGACCTCTTCTACCTACTAGCAATACTTTTTTAACTTTACTCTTTGACAACATTTCCAGCGAGTGTTCAGTGATGTCTGTTTTCTGCAATAAACCAAGTTCTGTTGAACTTTTCCATAGGGCAGGGATAAGGCGCTATACAAGTGAATTTTATTATTATTATTAAATATTGTAATGCATGGCAGAAGATTAAATCTATGGCTTCTGTTAATCAGAAAGTGGACTGTACGAGAAATTTAATGGCATGAATGATCAGTATATCCAAACATTTTGAATAATTTTTATGCATGTTTTGATTTTTCAAATGAGGTTAGGGAACTTAGACAGTTGCTTGTTTCTTATAACATAGTAATTTCTCAAGTCTGTGTGACGGAATTGTTGAAACAAGGTAAGCTTCAGGTTAATAAGGAGGTCAGATGGGATTTGTGGGTGTGTCTTGCACTATTTAGCTGTGTGAAGTGTTCTAACACCTCTTTCAACTCTCTCTTGATTCTGGCCACATTCCAGCCTTCAAGAAACTTTCTAACATCCCAAGAAAGCTAATCCCACAGACTGCTTTTCTGTTGATTTTAGTTTTGTATTCAATGCAGTTTAACGAATGTGTTCCAGCACTTAGTCTGATTTCTGATTATTTTTCTTTCATATCAACTAGTTTTGAGGATATTGGACTTTTTTTTGCTTGCAGACTTCAAAGAGTTTTTGATATTGTCATAATACTGATATTGTTATTATGAGCACTGGATCTCCACTGGTCAGTTGCATATCGCCCCTGTTGTTAACAGACAGTTGCAGAAGTACTGCTGGCTACCTTGTTAAATTTTCTGATGACACTTCATTGTTGACTCTGTTGCATGGGCATAAGCAAGATCATAGCAATGCCTTATCAAATTTTCTACATTGGTGTAATGGGAATTTTCTGGAGTTAAAAATGTAGCTAAGACAAAAGAGAGGAAGATTGATTTAAAGGAAATAAAATGTGGTGCTGTTGTTCCCAGCATGATATATGACAACTGTTGACTCCTTCAGATACCTAGGCATTGTTTAGTTCCAGCTTAAATAAAATATAAACACTGAATATATTGTTAAACTTGTTCAGCAAAGACTACCTTCTTTGCAAACTGAATAGTCTTTCAATCAGTATTGCAATCATATTCATTGAAAGGTCCTTTGTATGTTGGTTCTACAGTTTGTCTATCCATGAGAGGAACAGTTTGAACAGCACTAACCATATTTGTTCTATGGTAATTGGTGTCAAGCAGAGGGATTTGGCTTTTTTTTTTGTGATCAGAAAACTGTGTCCAGCATTTTGTCACTGTCAAAAGGTATACAACAAAATCTAGAAAATAAGGCTGGTGAGCCATGAAAGAATATAACTTGACAACAAGTTTTTAAAACAATTTTTAAAATATAATTCTAATCTTTCACTAGAAAGTGGAAAGAGCTGGTTCCCAGAAAGTTTTTTTTCAGTAACAATCTTCTGTCAGTTCTTTAGACTGACACTTTCAAACAACAAACTTGTAAAATGTTTGCCAGACTTACTTTTAGAATATCAATGGGTGTAAGAAGAATTCTTGCAACATCTAGAGCTACATTGCCATGCCCTAAAACCACAGCTGTCTCACAACTGAGGTTTACAGTGAGCTGCAACAAAGCATTAAAACATTTACAGTTTTACAACCTTAATATTTTAATCAATTAAAATTTCTTCTATCTGCTAAACTTAATATGTGCTTTTAAATTTATTTCAAATGATAATAGCTAACGATCATAAATTTCTAAATGCCACAAAATACCTTTGTCAATATAAAAGATTTAAAAGATTGAATTCAGCAAAATATAATGCTGCATTAAGCAGTAGAAATATTAATTAATAGAAACAAAAAAAAAAAAAAAAGCTAAGAAGCCCATCAAACTAGTGGAAAATACTAGAAAGAAAACTTTAAAATATACCTCCTAAGTACACTGCTCAAAACAGCTCTAACATATAAACAAACAATGGGAAATTTTGAACTCCCCATGCATGATTTGATGGAAAACAGAACAAAATACACATAATAAAAATGTACTAAGACTCGCAAAGTTAACATGAATTAAAAATACAGTGTCATAAATATTTCAAAAAGAAAATCATCTTAACAAGATAAAAATTCAGTCATTTCTGAGCATTCAGTTAGAATTTTGTTAAAATAGCCAGTTAAACAGCTAATAAAGGAGCATTTTTATTTACATCTTTATTCTCAGGTAACCCATTGTACCAGCCAACAAATGATCGTGCAGACAATACGTTTGGCAGCATCTGTAAGAAAAATAACCATATTTAAGTACTTCTTAGCCTGACAAAGCCAAAGGGAATCTAAACGATTTCTTTAACATTGAATATTTCTACAACTTTGCAGTCTGTTGTTCCCAATAAGCAAATCTTACAATGACATTTACCTGGAAAAAAATGAATGAACAGGTATAAACTTTGTTTTATCTTGAAGATTCTGGCCTGTTGTTCAGAAAGTGACTTTCATTTGTAAATATTGCATGATGTGCATTTATGCATACATGCGGATGAATGTATGTGAACACCACACCATGCATTAGGCAAGGAAAAGGTTTAGGAAAGGGAGGCACAAGGGCTGAGATACAATATGAAGTCCATAGGTCCCTATATATGTCACCCCTAATGCTTACCTCCCCTGGAATGCCAAGCTGCCGGTCATTACTCGCACCATAACACTGAAACACAGTTTATAGTGTAATCCTGTTCTTAAATTCATTTTATTTTAAGTTAAGTCCAGTACGATTGCGCAGATTTTTAACTGCTTCCAGCCAAAACTGTTGTTACGTACATGTAAATCAATGAAAAATGAGAAACTATGGGGTTACCAGATGTTGAACAGTAAGGATGATAAATTAATTATATCTGAATTGTAAGCAAGTGTAAGAAAAATGGGTAACCTTAATTTGTTAGCTTAAGCATAGAACTATTTAACTGCTTTAAAAAAATACTTAAGTTACACACCCTACAGCAGGGGTGGGCAATTAATTTTCCCAAGGGGCCACATGAGAAATTGGGATGGTTTTAGAGGGCCGGACTAATATAGTTAACTCAGTTTTACCCAATACTTTATATATTGTATATATACTGGCGGGCGGGCGAGCGGTGGGCCGGTCAGAGGCAGGAGGCGGGCCGGCCTTTGCCCAGGTCTGCCCTACAGGATAGTTTTGTAAAGTTCCACCTAATGGAATTAAATATATTTTAAAAGTACTTTTTATTTAGGGAAAGCAATTAAAATATCACGTTAAAGACAAATATACATCTCTGGAAAAAGTTATGAATAACCCTCAGGTCCATATTACACTACTGCACAAAAATACGCCATTGTATGATATTAACATGTCGAAAAATAATATATTACCAGTACTACAGCGGTGTATGCTTGAGTCAAGTCTGAGACTGTGAGATCTTTTCCTACTTCAACATTGCCCAAAAAGCAGCATCTCTCATTGTGAGCAGTCTGAGTGAATGTGTTTATACAGTTCTGAAACAGATAGCGACATGGGTAGGGGGCTCCCCTATAAACTGCTTCATCAAAGGCTTAATCTGCATGGTAAACATAATCTGCACTTCAAAATGAAATCAAACAGCTGCCACAAATGTACCGATCAACAGTCTTATTGACAAATATCAAGCAACTGCCTGAAAAGTCTCACTTTAACTTCTGGATGGTCTGGAGCCACACCAAAACGGACAAGTCCAAATGGGACTGGTAACTTTTCATAGATGTCCACTGTCAATGAGGAATGACCCTACATGAAATAAAATATTTTAAGCGGACATTCTAGCAGATTTTGTTTTTTCCCAAGAATGACATTTTTTTTTTTTGTTTTACCAATTCTTTCTTCAGTTTAAAAAAAACTATCCACATCATATTGGATTTTGGTTTAGATGCTTAAATATTTTATGTTTGATTATCGATTTATAAAAACAGATAGTGCAAAATATGACCAGAGATATTTAAAGGGTGAACGGCTTAAGTTTAATAACTATTGAATATTAAATAGTACTTATATAAAAAGACATCTGATGAACCTATCCTTTAAAAAAATAACAAATACAAAATAGATAAATTATTTTTTTTTATCAATGATAAATATTTCTCTTCATGAAAGAAATATGCTTAAAGACTGCACTTCAGGAAAAATGCTGTTTATAATAATATAACAGAGACCTTGAGCAGATGTTGGGCTGTGTAGAATCCAGCAGGTCCACTGCCCACAATGGCTACAGATGGACCTCTACTAGAAACTATTTTTCTGCACTGAATGAAATGATGGATTTTGGTCCAGGAGGACAGTGACCACAGCTTCTTGCTTGAGATTTTCATCCTCTGTTTCTATAATGCCTGTGAGAAAATGCGCATGACGTTCTGAAACAAATTCATCATTTTCAAATAAATATTTTTTTTGGGGGGTGGGGTGGATGGTAGAATTTATTTTATGCCAAGCCAGTAACTAAGGCTATATCATAGCAAGGCAGCCAGCCCTGTAAACAGAAAGCACACTTTACCAGAGATGAAAGCTGAACCCAGAGCAGCATGCAACCCTCACTGTATTCAAATAAGTATGGAAAGTCCTAAGAGTATGCAACATTATTTTTGTGGCATATCTACAACTTAAAACCCCCCTAATTAGACGTGTTTAGGCACCGTTACTGACATTTTACTTGCAGCTGGACCGATGTATAGTCTTTATATTACTATATTGTTGCTGAGTCATCGGAGATGTACTGCATAATTCTGATCGCTCTTCCATTGACAAAGTTCATAATGACATATTATGACAAATTACATGCCCAGCGTGGTAGTCATTGCTATTCAGATGAATAACACCGTTCATATCGCTCCTGTATTTCCCTCTTTGTTGTTAATGTTTTTTCCCACCCACAACGCCGATATTTATAGACCCACCATTCCAAGCATTTATACTACAGCAGGCATTAACATAGATCGTCTGAATTTGCAGATTTCCTCTGGAAGCGGAAGCATAACTTATGAACGGTTTCTTTATCAGCGCCAAACGGAATACTTCGCTTATCTGACGAGCCTGGTCCAGATCTGGGTTAGTAAGTAGTTTAATTGTGCCTAGCTATGGCGTGAAAGGTTTTGCTCCATCACTGTGCTGCAGGCGATCGCCTAAAGCGTGTTTGGGTTTAGTTCGCGTGTAAACCTTTGTCTCATTTCCATATTTATGAGTGCTTTTTTTTTTTCGTGTTTTGATATGGGTCAGATGCTCCCGCCCCGCATATGCCTCGTTCATGGACCTATGGCCTCAAGACATTTGGCGACTCAACTACGTCTCTCTAAACAGTACACATCCTCTTCACAGTGAACATAAAAATAAACAAAAATTACTATAGACAGTCTCTTGTAACACTATTAATTATAATGAAATTAAACTGATAAGACCATGAACTAGATTTCTTGAAGACGAGCCGAGAGAAACAAGTGTGTGACGCCTTGTTGGGTCAAAGGGTTCGCTCAAATAGTCCCACAAATCAATAGCTTTCCAGTTTTATTTTAACTTTAAGTATACTGTTTATGAGTGAAATAAACAATAATAATTGAAGACTTACTTTTTTGTTCACTACTTTTTCTTTATATTGAAGTATAAATGTTAACTTTCTGTTTTTACTTCAAGAATATAATATTCTATCGCCTTGACCGGAAGTCAACGAGACCGCCATCTCCTAGAAGAAAGGCGTAAGCAGCAGAGACAGTTTTCCCAGGCCAGGCTGCGTAAGGTATTTACATGACTTCTTTTAAAATTGAAAGTATAAAAACATCATAGTGAAATAGTTTTGTTAAAAAAATACTCGAATCGATTACAGTGAATGCATGTTCTTGCTAATTTGCAAACCTGTTCAAGAAAGTATCACTGAAGGAGAACCGAGAGAGAATCAGGATGTCGAGCCTACTAGACAGTAGGTGGTTGAGTCATCAAACTGTCGTACCGGGCAACATCAGAGCGCGCGTGTGTTTTCTGCTAGTTTTATAATTTTTACCAATCGGAGGTGCAGATTATGTAGATTTAGAAGAATGTGTGGTTATATTAAAGACAACCACCTGCTTATGCCAACTTCGAGAGATTCACTTCCGCAAAGCACAAAAACCGTTCCAGGAATGATGTATACCATTACGTTTGTTTGCTTAGATTAATCATTAATTCGGTTTGGGTTATTTCATATGTAGCAGATGTTATTGTTTCATTTCTAAGAAGAGAAGATTCTGATATCGTTTACTTGTGGAACGTTTTATATGCATGGTGATTAAATGTATTAGACACTGTTGTGTCAAGTGCCACACCTTCTAGTTCTGCGACTGTCGATTCTTATTCACTTTTTGTGCAAAAAATACAAGTGAGCCATCATTTATGCCAGTGAAGGTTCATATATAAAATTGTTTGCAGATCTGCTTTAACTGTTGAATAATATTTAATGCTATGTTTAGATGAGTGTTGTTGCTCATGATTCTTTGATAATTTCATGGATTTACCAGCAAACAGGGAAGACAGCTATAAATATGTAAAATACAAATATGATTTAGGCCAAACATAAAAATAAAAGGTACATAGCTTTTAAAAAAAGCTTATCTACTTTTTAACTTTAAGAAAAAGCATTAAATGAATAATCAGGGGGGAGGGGAGGAAATCGGTGTTTTATGCCATGCCAGCAACTGAGGCTATATTACGGCAAGGCAGCCAGCCCTGTAATCAGATGCCATGTGCAGAGAAAGAACAGCGTGCCCGAGACGAGAAATGAACTCTGGGCAGCCAACCTTCACTGTATTGGTGACAGGCACTAACCGTTGCGTCACTGGACCTCTCTCAAATGAATAATCAGAAAAATGAACCCAGGTAGATTGCATCCAACTAGACTGAAAGAAGTTTTACCCTAATTCTCTTTTAAATAATTGTTTTGATTAATAATTTTATTTTCATTTAATGCAGATATAATTTGTGTGAAATTTAAATCTGCTTTTTATTTGTAGAGCAATAATGGCAGAACAAGAAGAAGTCCATCAAGGAGCAGGTGATGAAGAGCAGGATGACAACCCCAATTACAAGCCACCAGCACAGAAGTCTCTTGCAGAAATTTTGCAGCAGGATGCTGAAGATGAAAGTTTGCGCAAGTATAAGGAAGCACTCCTTGGCAAGGCGGGCGGAGAACCAATTGTTGTTGGTTAGTGTAATCTTTTAAATTTTGTTTCATAGTTCTGCACGTATTTCTTTTCTTTAAGCTGATTTAAATTTGTTCTAGTATAAACATCCTGCTGACATTTTTGTTGGAGATTCTTTCCATTTTTCCACGCCTTATTGATAAAACTTTAACAAGAAAAGCATATATTCTCAGGTTCATGTGACAGTCCACATCAAAAAAGGAAAGGATGACCATTTGTACTATAGCATGAAAAATTACAAGCAGGTTAAAGATTCTGCTAGACTCCTTTGTGTGTCTGAAGTGATGGTTGATATTTCTAGTCCTAAAAAGTAGAGGTTTTGATTCATTGTTGACGGAAGCCCTGGAAAGCACTGTAAGCTATAAATCTGGTCTTCCTTCAACAATAACAATTTAAAATGCATGTCAGATTGTATATAGTAATGGTAAGGACTGTAACTTTTATCTTTAGATCCCAACTATCCAGGGAAAGTAAAAGTGATGAAACTGATAATCTTGGTGGAAGGACGTGATGACTTGCAATTGGATCTTACATGTAAGTGATGGTCTCTTGATTTTTTGTGAAAGTGTTTGGTTATGGTTGATTACAAGAATATGTTGTCTTTCATATCTTGGTAGCTTATTGTGTGAAGCTCTGTGGTATTTAGGCAGTGAAAGGCAGAGTCAGAGAATTTAGGTACCTCCTTGTGGCTATTCAAAAGTTACACAACTCAGCAGTAGTATTGGTGCAAAGTTGTAAGCTTGTGTAAGCTTTTGTAGTAAAGAAAAAATATGAGGGGAAAACAGCTGTTTTCCATGAAACTAGACTAACAAGCCATAAAAAATTCATGCTGGGACTGGCTAAGCCATTAATTTAGAATTTTTTTTTTAATTTTCCAGTTTTGCTTTATATTGATGACATTCTACTTGCATATGTATGGCTAGAGATGAGGCAATCAATGTAGTAAGCTGAGAGATGTAGGCGCCTTGGCATTATTGAGATTTTTTTCATGCAGCCTAATGGTGTTGAGGTATTGTTAAAGTTAAAGCATGAAGCTGGTATTCTGAAAGCTTACTCCCATTTTTATGCTAAGAATGAGAAACAAATTTGCTTGCAGATATGTTAAGACTGAGAGATGTATATTGAGCAAGAGCAGAGCAGAATGTTTTGGTGGGATGTGTTTCAGTGGGTACAAAATAATGAAGCAAATTTATTTTAAGCTAAAATATGTTTGTGGGATAGATGACAGGTTTTCAGTCTTAAAGGATGAGCTACCTTAATTTGGCATCACTATTTATGTAATGAGATTTCAAGCAATGGAAAGTTGTACAATTGTGGTTTTTTTTTTTTTTTAAAATAACATTGATTGTATGCAATACACTTAGTATAAATATATTCTTTGTACCAGTTCAAGTTTTCTTCTTTTTTTTTTTTTTTTTTTTTTGTGCAACTTACAAATAAGGTACCACCTTCATTGTTTTAGTGTTGTTTATCTCCAGTGCCTAAAGAAGAGATTAAAAAGAGGAAAATTATCCTGAAAGAGGGCTGCAAATATCGAGTAAGAATACAGTTCTACGTTCAGCGGGATATCGTCACAGGTCTAAAGTATGAACAAAAGCTGTACAGGAAAGGTATCCGTGGTGCGTATTTCTGATTTTATGTTTCATACTTTAATGTTTCTTTGTGTGATAGCTGTAATTTATTTTGCATTCAGATGTGAACATTTTAGAAAAGGAAGTTTCGTTCAAGTACTTCCTTTTAACAAACCAGGAAGATACAGTATAATGAGATAATTATAAATTTAAGTTCATTTTCATTGAAAGATCCATATTCTTTTAAAATAATGTATTTAAATCATTTTTAAGAGTTAATGTGATATTTTATTTCCTAGGGGCAATAATTGTAAATTCTAAAGTACATGAGTGGTGCAATAGGTACACTTTGAGATAACTTGCCAAATTCAAGCATGCATGACACTGCACAGCTTTAATTGGAATACTTTAAATACTTCATTTTAAAATAATACTCTATAAAGAAAAATGCTAAACATTTTATGAACCATGCCAGGTAGGGTTCTTACCTCTCGTCATTACTGTTAATGGAATTGCTTTTGTTCACATCCTGTCTACATGGTTGTTCCTGTTCTGCAAAAAAAAAAGTGAGGCTTTACTTAAATGGAATCCTGCCTTCCATTTGAATCGTGGTCTGTGTTGCTATTTAAATTGTACCTTTAATAGTAACATTAAAGCATCACAGGACATAAAAATTACCTTATGGCTAGAGAAAAAGGATGTCATCTTGTAAAAATTTCATACTGCAGTGGCAGGTGATATGGGTTTATTGATCATGCTTTGGTGTGACTGAAATAGTAGACACATTTAAATTGTAGAAAGTAAGCTGCTAGTGACATAGAATAAAAGAATAAAGGGTCAAACTTTCTTTTGATACATATTTTTATTTAAAATGTTTTTATTCAGTAGGGGAAAAAGGAGACCATTAAACACGATTAGTTTTAGTCTTCAGATTAGTCAGAGTAGTGGTTTCTGGTACCTCCTGTATACTGCTTGATGAAAGCAAACAGTTAAAATAAAAATATACAGGAGTTCTTTTGAACTGTTAGGAAACAATGATGGTAAGGTGATTCATATCTACCGTCCATGCTGAGGTGTTGGCTAGTTATTTGAAAGCCACCTTCCGTCTTGTTTCTTTTGGTCTTATTCCCTATCCTCTTTTTTTTTTTTTTTTTTTAATGAAAAGTAACGTAAAGATACTTGTTGATACAGCAATAATCAGGTCCTCATTGTATGTTTGTGCATTTACTATAATTATTTGGCATTTTCTATAACACTAGCAAGCGGCAAACTATCGCTGGGACTTCATAAATGACTATTAATGTGACAAACCTTTTGTTTTTCTGTTTTGTTTTTGCAGTGGAAAAAGATTCCCACATGATGGGCAGTTATGGACCATCCACAGACCTGATTACTTACACAGCTCCCGAAGACGAGACTCCTTCTGGGCTAATAGCTCGGGGTGAATACAAAGTGGAGAGTCGATTTATAGATGATGATAAAAACTGTTATACGGAATGGGAATGGAATTTGACACTAAAGAAGGATTGGGACTGATGAGTTGAATGTCTTGCAGTTTTACTTTGTCTGTCAGCATGACCTTACCATTAGAACTTGAAACCATGATACAAATGCCAATATTCCTATCTGGCAGAATATTCCATCAGTGCTAAATGTCATTACCTTTGTGAAACCAGAGCAGCTGTCAAGCTTACACTTTAGTTTTCTGTTTTCCTGTGTTTTCTGCTATTAAATCGAAATCATTATTATTAGAACATTGCATGACTTAAAAGTAAATCTCAAGTAACTACTTTTACAGTTTAGGGGAAAGAGGTCTTAGGACTTTAACTGGTTTGACTTGCAACCATGGTGGTTGTTTTGCTCCATTGGCTTGCTGAAAAGGTGTATTTGAATGGCACTTCAAGTTCTTTTCCTGGAGTATGCAGACATAATAAAAACAATAACAGCAGCAACATTGGATTTCTGTGCTTATCATTCTCAATTGTTGTTATACTGAATGTGTCATGAAAGCTGATTTCATCCCTCCATTATGCATAAGCGTGATTGTTGCTTTTTGTATATTAGCACACATTAAATAGATTTTCTTTAATATTAGCAGTACTGCTTGATTTGTACTTAGTGCCCTAGGAAGAAAGAAACATTACCAGTAGAAAATTTAACTCTGTCAGAGTTTACATTATTGCCAATCAAACATAAAAAGTTTGGCAATTTTGGTTTTAATACTGAGTAACAGGCACATATTTTCCACCAACATTTATGCAGAATTTTGAGATGCAGGTTCTCAATTGCATTTTGATGGATGTATGAGATCTTGTAACTGGGTGGCATCATAACATTACATTTTAAAGTGTATGGGTGAATTTGCATTAGCTTAATTCCTTCAATTTATGATTTTTACATATCATGTTTGTGGGAGTGTTCTCAGGTTGCTGCCTTTTCTCACCCATAGCACGGCATCTGCTGTTTCCAATATGTGCTGTGACCAACCGTCTGCTTAACAGTACAGCATTACATGTGTAATATAAATGTTATTGCCACACAAAGTTTTTTAATGTTGCAGAAATGGTTTTTATTTCTAGCATTTACTTCCTATCATTGATGTTTGATGCCACAAATGTGCAAAGAGCATGCACCCTCTCCTGAAGCAGTTTATTTGTCCAGTGTATGGAAGTATGGATTCTTATCTATTGAGAACTACATTATCTAAAACATTTGCTCTTGCTAAGAATGTTAGACCATGGAAGTTGTCAGAAGTATTGTCAACTCGTATACATTTTTTTAAACTGTCATTGGAATGTGCATTATCTGTGATACATGCCATAAAATTCAGAAGACATTTTCTTGAACTACAAGTTCAGTTTCTTAAAGACCTTTGTCTGGTGTAGGAAGAGATATTTTGGATATTAGAGCTGCATTCTGATTTCCTATAGTTACATCAAAATCTACAGTACCAAAAAAAATAAGCTAAAAGACTTAAAAAGGTTTGATTCATTCATAATCTATGTGAAAGTAATTAAAATTTTATAGTAATGTGTTTGATCCTACAAACATTAAAGCAAGTCATTGCAAACTCATTCTTTGTATAAAATGTTTGTGGAAAAAGGAAGTTACAAAGCTGAAAAGTTTATTGTTCTGTGAACCTTGTTGTCATGGGAATTGAGAGGGGAGAGATGAGGAAAACATTTAGACAATGTTATGAATAGTGTTCCTATTGACCTTTTTAGTTGTTGAGGCAGTTTAAATTAAAGAAATAGAACAAAGAGCTGATTAAAAAAATACTGTACATAAAACTGCAAGAGACCAGGAGTACCATTTACCAACATTCAACAGCTAAATTGCCAAATTTTTTGTAATAGATGTGCCTGCTTTTTACTGAATAAATGTGAATGGGAACAAGCATAGAATAAAAAGCTTGAATAACAATAAATAATGAACTATGTTCAATTTTGCTTTTTTCTCTATCAGGGATATGAATGATCAAACTTCATTGTCTAACTTGCTGTTTTCCAACATTTCAGATGTTTGATTTCTATTTTCAGGGTGTTTCTTTGTCTTACCTTTAATAGTTTGTAGTGAAAGGGGAAGTATCATGGACAGATTGTTAGTGCCCGAGATGTGGATCACTAATGTTCAGTCACCAGGCTATGGGATCCTTTAACATGTACCTTTCCTTTTAGTCATGGTTGTAGACTTTGCTTTTCTATCCCCTATTCTTTCATCAGTCTTTTCAATACATAAAAGTGATTATTTTTAAATTTAGTGTGTACCCACTTGGTTTTGTATTTTTGTGTGAGGTATTGCACAAACAGCTTTGAAGGGGTTCCAAAAAAATATAGTCTGCTTTGGTTCATTGTACAATATCTTCAGTTCTGAAAATTTACCATTGTACCTGTTCTAAATAGTCAATAAGCTTTTTAAACAAATGTAATAACTTTGTGTCCTGCTTTTTAGACATCTGCAGACCAAACAGCAGTGTTGTTCGAGCATGTCATTCTTGAGCTTGCAAAAGTGTTTTTAAGTGTAAAGCTATGCAAGCATGATTTTCACTAAATGCTCCATAGCCACTTCGTGAACACTTTACTTTTCATGCATGTTAGTTATTTTATAATTGTTTTGGTGGTACTGATATTTAGAAATAAAGTCGTGATATGTTAACACAATATGTTCACTAGTTTTTTATGTACTGCTGTATGCGAGTGTAAGGACAAAGTAATGCAGAATACCTGAAAAATATTTTACAGTGAAAGTAATTTTTTTAAACATTTGTGATACATATACATGCGCTTATGAGATGTGTGATGCATCGAGTTAGGAAAGTGTCTATGTGCTTGTCAATTCTTGCTCTCAGCCCTCGCTGCTGGCTCAGGGACCGATGACAACCTAGCAACCATTGGCTTTTGATCTGTGAGCTAGGAAATAGATAACTCCAAAAGGACGTCACTGGGGATCTTTGAAGACTACAAATGCTGGTCTTCGAAGCTGAGTAAGAAGCGCGCATTTAAACATTAGCAATAAGGTTTCCTTGTCCCTTGAATCCTGAGAAGTCATCACTTGCTGCCAGGTTGTAACCATGTCGGGACGCTGCATCAATGGGGGCCACCCTCAACTTGGTTGGGCAAAATAAAGTAACCGACTATATACAGCTCAAGAAGCGTTGTACCACTCATTATTACAATGTTGATTAGTTATTGTTAAACTATTAGGGTCAGTAGCCGGGCAACAGAGATCGTGGTCCTCAAAGGATTATGGACATTCTGAGACATAAACTATAATATGCTCTTTTTTATGAAGAAAAACGCCGAATTATTGTTTATTTAGGAAACTCCGTAACTGCACTGGGATTTAAAAAGAAAAATAGTTAAAAATATAGATAACATGGTTGTTTCCTATTTGCCCAGTTCAAAAACTCAGTAAAAAGACTCTCACCTTTGCACACAACCGAGGACTACCATTACAACGGACGTGTCTCAGTGTCTGAGGAAGTGAAGGAAGCGGAAAACATTTTTGACGATGAATAGAACAGTTTCGCCTGTCATTAATCGCAAGAGATGAATGAGAAATTGATATAATCACATTTCATATCTCTAAGTTGGTTCTGTAGTTTAAGATAAAGGCAACGTCTTTCCCAGGTTTTCGTACTCGTCCTTCTGACTATTCCGGGACAAATTTGTATAACCCCAGTTAGCGCTTCTTATCCGGGTCCTTGCAATATGGTGGCCTTTGTTGCATCGACACCTACTTAAACAACTGTAACATTCCCCGCGGCGTTTACACAAATAATGTCAGCGCAGGTCTTTAACGAATGCAAAACTCGTAACAATTTAAATATTGTTCGTCAGTATTTACAGTATGGCACATTTCCTAAAGACTGTAAAAAAGTGGATCGCCGAGCGGTGCGCAAGCGGTCTAAGACCTTTGAAGTTATAGATGGACAGCTTTATTATACTGGTGGACGTCCAAAACGATCCATAAACATTCAGGGTGACGAAGAAACAACAAAAACTCCAGAAAATGAATCAGATCATACACAGATTCTCAGAAAGTGCTGCTGCACAGACGAAGAAAAGCATGAAGCAGTAATGAAGTGCCACATTGGGGATGACGGTAGGTCAAAGCTGGGTTACACCGGTCGCGCACTGATGTGCTATCTTGGCCGAATTTGTGGTCCCCCCCAAAATAAATGTTCCCCTTAGTTTATTTCATTACAAATCCTTAAAAGTATGTTGCAATAAATTGTAAATAAAACATTGTTACAGGACCGTGTGTGAATTTTAAATGGAATTCAGTCAGGAGATTTTACTGGTTATGTATGTCAGTTGTTTATGAAAGTTAAAAACGATACAAACACTAATGTGTCTCGATCCCTCCAAAGCGGTATTGAAGTTTCAGAATTGAAAACTCATTCCCTATGCCTAACTTTGTGTGAATAAAACAGTTACTAAAACTTGTCTATTCACAATATCTACACAGATTTAAATTATTTATGCAATGGAATATCCATGCAGTTACTATATAATATTGAGAGATTAACTTTAAATAATTTATTTGCTGAGTACAAAATAGAAAAAAAAGAGATAGCCAGAAGTACTGACTAGCTAACATTAGGTTATTTATACATAGTTTTAATAAGGAAAACTTTCATGTTAATGATCACATTTTACAATATCTAAATATAACATAAATATTTGGAACTATTTCCACAGGTACACACTATGGTATGGAGAAAACTGTAGAGCGTTTATCTTCAGAATACTATTGGGTGGGTATCATTAATTTGGTGCGCAAAATTCTCCACAAGTGTACTGACTGTCTCTCACGTGGTGTGCGGGGACCTAGTGCCGCCATGGGTCACTTTGCCAAACATGGGAGCTATGACAATCAATTGGGAGAAGAACAGGAGATGACAACTGAAATGGATGTTTTGTTTGTGTCACCGGAGACCACAAATCACTTCTGGCAAAAGGTATCTTGAAATTAATGTTTATTTCTTCAATAAATATTGTAATATTTTCACATTAGCTGTAATTTTTTCTTTTTGATAAGTAAATTTATATGCAATTTGTTGCTGTACAGCTTATCTTAATTACTTAATCATTATTGATTCTTTGATAAGACTGAAACTATAAAAGCAGAAAGTAATAAAATGCCAGAAAGACAAGAGATTTATTTAGTGGATGTTTGCAACAGAATTAAATTTCAAAGAATCAAAGCAAACAGTTTATTTGAATAATCATTTTGTTTGCTGAAGGTGGTATTCTTCTGATAACATGTTAGAGTCTTCTTATTAAAATTAATTTGTAAAAAGTGTGGTAATCATAAAATTTGGGTTTGTAACTTGCATCATCACCTTTTTTTATCCAGGTTGAGATCCAGGTATTTGGACCCTATGCTACTGGAAGGAAGCAGGTTTATGTGGCTGTTGCTCTGGACAGTTTTTCCCAGTTTCCTGAGGCCACCGTGATTGAGACGATTTCTTCAGCTACGCTCACACATTTCATACTCAATCTCATATGCAGGTAGTGGAGGTATATTAAAGATATCACAGAATAATTTGGCTAAATTTATAGTTGTATGGATCTGATTTTCTCCTAAAGTGTGTACGTATTTTCAAGAGCAGACCCATCCAAAATCAAGAACAGTTTGCAGAAAATGTTGGACAACATTTGTTACAGAATTTGTGTTTGTGTTTGCTGACACTTTTGCTTGTCAAGTATGCACAGTGCTAAAACATAATGTGCAAATCATTGGTAAATATCCTAAATAAAGGCTTTGTGAATATTTGGGGCATAGCATGGACTGTTGCTGTCATGCAAAATTAATACCTGTGGAAAAGGTAGAAAATATGTTAATATTCACATGGAATAATGGCACAGAAGAAAAGGCAGTGTTAAGAGTACCTATCATTCTGTTTATTGTAACATTGTTTAAATGTTTTCAGATATGGTGTCATGGACAAGGTGTGCTTGCAACAGAATCGGACTACAAAGGATATATATCTTTACATTAATATGCAGGATCTTGAATTGGCTAGCATCTCTCCAACATTTCTTTCACAAATAGCAAACTCTGCTGGTAGGTTTATATTAAACAAAGATGCCAGAGACAATCCTTATAGAAGTGAAGCAGTGGGTTTGCTGTGTTTTTAGAGGTCATTATTTTTGGGGCTCTCACATTCTGTAATTTTTAAGCAGTTCTTTGATGTCACTTACACATTTACTGGCAGTATTTAAATAAATATAACATTCATTATATTGATTCTATATATCTGCTGGAATGATGGGGTGTGTTTAGTAAGTGTTCTGGCTGGTCATGAAACTGATTTAAGTAGTTGGAGACCTGAATATTTTTTTTTAATGAAATCATAAAGAAAAGTGTTAAAGAGTGTAATACAGACAAGCAGACTGTGGATATGTTCTCTCAGTCTGTGCATCAAACTTATATGTCCAAGTAATCTGATTGCATTACATTACCCTTTATGATGTGTACACTTTTTTTAACCATAAAGATTAAATTTGTAACCTAGTTCAAAACTCTTAATGTTATCTCATATTGCATGATAACGGTGAAAGAACAAAATTTATTCTTATTGGAAAATTGCAGCAGATGTGGATTCTAAAAAGTCAATATTGTAAATACTGTAACAGTGAATATATGATACTATATCCCTGAAACCAGGCTCAAAGTGCTTTACATCTCCACACAAAATACAATGTAGAACACACAAAGGCTAGAGGAAACCTAGGCATCATCAAAAAATCACTGACTTTAAAGATCAAAGAAATTGAAGACTACTTTTAATCTGAGAAATATCTGTAAATACTCTTTTAGTTGTAGAATTATTTGTTTGTGGTAGATGAACGTTGGAAAAGAGTGGAGAAAAGTTTGGATCGTTTTGTCAAGTCTTATCCAAAGATGTGGGACAAATGCCTTGAGGTATTCTTAATGCCACTTCGCACATCTCTTTCACCTGAAGTTGATTATACTCCAGCTTTTGTGACATTTGGCAGGTAACTTATTGTTATAAATTATAAAATGTCTTTCTTTAACGATAAGGTATTTAATTTGTTTTCCAGGAATTGATAAAAATGTTACAGAGCTCAGAATTTTTAGAGAAAGTAATTTTAATTAAGGATATTCTGTAACGAGAGAGCAGTTCCATTCTATTGCATGTATTTCCAAACATTAACAATGATTAATCTTTGGCTTAGTCTTAGTTGGAATCAATGATAATGAGAGTTCTCATTTAAATCTAGGGAACCACGGTTTCCAGATAAACTGAGCCACAAAGAGGTTGGCTCTTGTGCCTCAGAAGTACAGCTGAGCGAAGACCAAGAGAGACAAACTGTGGAACTTCTAATGGCAGCCTATGGGGGTCTCAGAACCTCTGCAGCTCTGCAGTCTTCACAAGTATCTGACTTAAATCTTGACCTCCTCCCCACAGTAAAACTAGAGGCTTTACCTGTCTCAGGAGATGATATGGTAACCTTTGATGATTCTGCTATCATTAGAATCAGCCATCTGCCAAACAGCAAGAAAAGGGGAGAGACAGAAGAAGTGGCTAACAAGAAAGAAAGTGCTGAAAATATTGTTTATGATGGGGCCACAGAAGATGACTTTGAGGATGCCAGTGATTTTGGTGACGAAGAAGACCATGGTAAAACTCAAGGCACTGAACACATTTTAAACGTTTAAAAAAAAACTGGCTGCATGCCATCTTAAAATCTTTGTTTACCTGCTTTTGTCCACATTTATATGATTTATTTGCATCCTCAGATGTGAGTCATAAGTTTGTTAACCCTTGGGATTTGTTACAGATGCAACATATGAACCAGGAAGCAACTCATCAGTGAGAAGTAAAGTCAAGACAGCTCCAACAATGGTTACTCGCTCCTCTAACCGTAAAAGAACTCTTACATACAAAGCCAGAGCTGAACTGCAGGTCAAGAAAGAAGAACCTATTTCACAGTCAGATGATTGCCGTGTCTTAAATACTTCAGCACTGCCGGAAAAACGCAAACGAGGTAGACCTCCAAAAGTGCGCGTGGAGGGATCCAAAGCATCTGTAGCTGTCGAGTGCAAAGAATCTCCATCTGATGGCTTGATTAACTCGGTTGAACAGGTATATTTTTTTTCTTTACCTGGCAAAGCAGGGAATGTGAATTTGATGAAAGGTTAAGCACATAGCAAATGTGATAATGGTTACATAAATAAAAGGCTTAAATAAAAGCTAGCTCAAATTCAAAATTAGTTTTAGATAAACAGCATGGGTGCACTGCAGGATGCTGATTCACTAAAGTGTACAAGTAATTATGTGCTATTTGCAACATTCATAAACATCAGTGTCTTCTATTGGGAAAGAGGCTAAAACTATAGATTCTATGCTATGTGTATGGTAGTGCATGCTGGCAGCAATGGCAACAATGACAGTGGTTGATCAGAGTTGTCATTTTAGTGCAGCCCTTTATAATTTCATAAATAAAATCATGCTTAACAGTTTTAATCTAGAACAGTCCATTAAAAGAAATTAAAAATTTATATCAAAAATTCAGGACAGACTAGGAAGTAATGCTATTTTGTATTCTTGCAACAACTTTGGGTTTCAATTTTGATTTGCTTTGAAGAATGAATTCAAGTTCACATGTTACTTATACTTTGTCTAGATACACTATTTTAAATTGCAAAATATAATTTAAAATTTTGATTTTCTGTATGTATATTTCTTTGTGCCTCCTTCCTCCAATTCCTGTCCCGCAAAACCAAAAAAAGAAGAAATGTTACAACATAGTCAAGACTGGAAGTAAAAGTCCCATTAAATTTTTTTTTATCATATAATAAACAGCTGGATTTGGATACCTACTACTTAGTAATCAAATGCTACAAGGAGCAAGGAACTTATCCTCCACATGTAACCGTCGACTTTAAGCGTGCCATTAGGCGGCTCGGAGAAACCCTTGCCTTGAAGGAAGGAAAACTTTATGGTCTTGTTGGGAAAGCTACAGGTCGTCTTATCATCACCAAGGAGAAGGCGCGATTTGGTCTTTTGAGAAAGGCACATGTCAGAGGAGGTACAGACACTCTTTCCTTCCTTTTAAGAATTAATGCTTAATTTTAAAATCATTAAGAACTAGGAATATATTGTAAGAAATCTCCACGGTTGGGTTCTTTTAATCTTCATGCCTACTTCACACAACCAAACCAGGCTTGGAAAAGGTGAATAGATCTGTAGGTTTTGTGATCCTTTTAAGTACTTCGTGTGGTTGTTTTTATGTACATTCTTTTTTAAGCGAGATCTTTACATAGGCTGCAAGTAGTACATGATCACAAGTTATCCCCTTTCTGGAATTTAATGTCTGCTTAACTAACGTTTTTGGATAAAAAGCACTCTGTGTATGCTTCAACATGCATAATCTATCTTAATAAACATGGGCATTGGCAGTCTTAATCATAGGTACAGTTACTGATAACAGTGCATGTGTTTTTGTTTATCAAATTGAAATTTAGAATAGTTCATTTAAAATGTACTTGACATGCATGATTGATAGTGCAGTAAACTGAATGTGCTTTCTAAATCTAAGAAGAAAAAGGCTTAATGCAAAGTAATCTTGCCATAACCTAAAAAGTTTCATCCATAAACCTCTCAAGTCATCTCAAGTTTTAAGGTAAGTCGTAACATTTAGTATTTTCAGTTTTTGTTTACAGAAGATCATGTGGGTCGTGTCAGAATGCTGAAACACCTTTTGGACATGAATGTTTTGGAAAGGCATGAGCCTTGACTTGGATGCTTATATCCATGCCTGCCCAGAATGTGTCTGTGACAACCCTCGGCGCAACAAAGCAGCGTTTCGCGCCTCAAGCAAGTTAAAAGTCCTGTCTTTGGGTGGCATTTATATTGATGACAATGATTTTCACATGTCAGAGGTAAATAGAAATTAAATTTTACATTCTTGCTTGGAGGAATTGTTACAGTCTATGTACAACTGATTGGCAGTAAATGCTTCACAACAGTGATCATATTCTCAGTTTAATCTGTTTAAAGAAATATAAAAATATGTATATAAAGTATTAATGCGCAGAGAATGTTGTTTGTTCAGTATATCCATACAAATTGTCATCTTGAATGGATAAAGCTGGTTGAAAAAAAAATGTGTAAATGAACATTAGAATATAAGGGTGTTTCACACACCACACACTCTGCAGTTTCTTTTAGAGAAGATATATCAGAAGCTGATTTAAAGAAATATAATATCAGGAATTATTCAGCAAACAACAAAATGATTAATCTACAGATGTACATTAAGATGTATTAAAATTATATCCCCCTCACCCCCATTAAACAAAATCTTGCATTACAGTCTATTTGAATATCCTCTTTGAAACCCTCTCCGTCAGACCCAGACCTCCAATATAAAAGAACACTGGCAACAATCTTTATCCTGAATGCTTCCTACCCTCAGCAAGTTCTGACACACCAACAGACATAGAAACATAGAAAGAAAAGCCTTGACAGAAAAGAATTGTTCTGACAATAATTCAGGTTCCAATTTTATGGTACTACTCATCAAAATATACCTATTTTTTAATTTGCATTTAGTTGTTTACTGCATACAAAGTGAAGAATGCAAGTCTACTGCAGAAATGAATAACCTCAAATAACAGCAAAAGGGAATAAGTGAATGGCCTCAGCTCTAACAATCACGGTTTATACATGTATAATCTCTCAATGATGCAGTTACAGCAGAGACAAGCAGTCATCATGAGATGTTCACACCCATGCATCCCCCTGCAAATCACTTGCCATCCACCCACCTTCTCCTTTCTTTCTATCCAAATGTTTAAAATAAAAAAGGTTTGTAACAATGTGCACAATTAAACTCACATCTCAAGTTGAATTACACTTAATAATGGTCGTCTATAGATTTTTCTGATTTGTTTATTAGCGACTTTTATTTTTATGTATAATTTTACTTCCCATATTCTCCTGTACACTGACTTCAAGCTTGTCTTCATCTTCCAGGATGAGGAGGAGGAGAATAGCTATAGCGACTTGATTCAGTTTTTGACCGATGGCACCTTCCCAGCTTCCTTAGCCAAGCAGCAGCAGGAGCAGATTCGGCATCAGGCCAAGTCCTATTGCATTATCAATGGGTCATTGTATTACAAACCCCTGTCCAAGCCCAATGCTGAACCACGTCAGATTCTTTTAACTGAGAAACTCCGGCAGGAGGCTATCAAAACTGCTCATATTGGTAACAAATTTGTGAATGATTTGATGCAGAATACTGTAAGAAGTGCTCTTTAAAATTGAGTTTGATTTATGGTTTCTTAATTTTTCGTTCGCAGGTGTTTGAACACAATATACTCGAGTTCCAGGCATAAATGTCTCCAATGACTCGTGAGGAGTAAAGCATAGATTAATATTTCTGTAGTGCAGCTTATTAATACACCCTTCTCAATGCCAGTTATTAACTATTTCTTCACATGGCATCTAGCATGTAACTGGAAGGACTTTGTGGCTTTCTGGTTATTGTACTTGATTTTAGGGGCAGAAGGTTATAGGTTTCAGACTTATGCCTTTATTATTACAGAAGTGAATGGATACTTGATCTGTCAAAAAAAGTAAAGAAGAAAAAGTTAAGCTTCAATTTCCATATATCCATTGTTATTCAGCTAATAAAAACTAGTTAAGCAATTTTAGAAAAATAGATTTCAGTCAGCTATTTGTTTCTTCCTTGACCTTTGACAAACCATCGGAAGTAAATAAGCAACATTCACTTGTTAACCATTTAAAATTGATTCCCTGTGAGCTAGAAAATGCCTGGTGTGCAGACTTTTCTTGCTGTGTGCCTGAAAATTGGCAATTCTCGTTGCCTGGTGCAAATGTAACTAGCTTTAAATGGCTCTAGAACTTTCTCTGTCATAACCAAGATACTTGTCTCTTTATTCTTAAAGATGTAGGTTGGTTGATCAATGCCCACAAGTCAGATCACCAGCCCTCTTACGGTTTTATTCAGCTAGGGATGAGCTTTCTTACTTGCAGTATCTGGGTCTGTTTGCCTATGACCTGGGCATTGATAATTTGGATGGAAGCCTTCTCTTTTGTCCATAGCTCATTAGAGTAGAAGTGCCGACACTTGATGGGACAAATTTTGCAGCTGACCTTCTTTCCCAAGGTCATGTTTGAATTGCTGCAGTTCTGGAGACAGGCGATGGGTGATGCTGAAGACCAAGTATCACAGCTTGTGAGATACAACATTCAGAGGTGGATGGATATTTTCTGGTTACAGGTGTGCATGCTGCAGGTAGAACCTCTTGGTCCTGGCTTTGGTGTCAGTTTGTTAGCTGTCTCATTCTCAGGTCTGTTTCTTACCTGACCAGTGGAGCATCCCACCTGCCCGACAAGTGATAGCTCACCATTAGGAAGTCAACTTTTGATAGTTAAAGAGCAAATGTAGCTTATCTCCAATGGTCATGTCATCTGGTCAGTCGGAAAGAAATATAATTTACGATAAAAATTTCATTTTTGTTTGTTTAAACTAACAAGAGGAAGAAAACCATCTTAGCCAGCAAGATACTCAGGCCAAGCTGCGGAGAAACTTCTTTTGGTGTGGCATGACCTATGATGTTTTACTTTATATGGGTACTTGCTGTATGGCTGATTCAGTTGCTGTTGCACCTGTCAAACATCGCAACCCTTTGATACAAGAACGAGTGGAAAAATTCTGCAGATACTTCAGACAAGGGGTATGGTGCTGTTGCTTTATTTTTGTGCTGCTATGTAGCATGTGCATAGATATTTGAGAATTGTTCTAGTAATGAAGAGCATGGCAATTTTTTTAGCATATTTTTAAACAGATGTAACTGAAGTATACAGTAAACTTGCTTGAATCTGTGAAACTCATAATTAGATATTAATTTAGTGTATTTAATATACTCCTTTATTTACTTATTTTGTTCTTTGCTTTGCAGATTCCAGAATGTGTCTATTCCAAAATTGTTAGTAATTCAGGTAGGAAAATAATATCTTTAGTGTTTTGCTATCAGTACTTTAGAAATGTCTTTGTATATCAGCAGTGTTTTTCCTCCCAGTTACAACAGACCTCAATACAAGAGGAGTATTAAGCAATTTCATATTCTCAGAACATGAGTAGTTTAATTTTGTTTTTAAATTTCTACCCTTTTATAATGCCAATGAATCAGAGCTCATTAATGCATATGTTTTAATGTTTCCATGGCATAGATATGCTATGGTACCATTATCATACAACAACATATAAGTGTTTGTTGATCTCTACTGAGTGTTAGAAAAAAAAAGCTAGAAAATGCCTAAAAAAAACAGCTGGGTAAAGAAATTGTAAATCATGTATTTGGTTCATTTAAAACAATAATGGAAGCACAACACTTTGTGATCTTGAAGCTATGATGGTGTTGATAGACATATTGCTGAATTACCACAGCAGATATCACAAGTATGGATTGCCAAAGATAGATTCCTCATGTAAATAAGTAACAAGGATGTGTATTAACGTCATATGGAATAGCAGTTTTTTGTCATCCATTTTTCTTATCTCTTTCTTACAATAGTTTTGCACTATGTCTTAGCTTCTTTGACATGACCCCAAACAGTATTCAAACTTGGAAAATTAAAAATGATTTTCTGTTGGGTTTGGAGTTTTACATATAAACTGTTAGCCCTGATCATTTTTCTGTAACCTGATCAGACCACAGGTGCAGTGTTAAGCCTGAGTAACACTTGAGGTTAACTGTCTTTTGCCTAAAACAGCAAGCTGAAGTTGATGTCTAGGATGTTGAGTTTACCAGTTGGTGTAGCATGGCTGTGACTAATATATTAACATTTTTAGGGAAAGAAAATCAGCAAACAGAGATGACAGACAATTCAGGAGAACCTTTGGATGACCCAAAGAACATTGGCAGGGCAAACAGCAAAACTGACAAATCTCCTCAAAACAGAGAGGAAGTATGTGTTACCACAGAACCTCCTGCTTCTTCTGCCAGCAAACGTGAAGATGAGACAGTTGGGAAAGCTGTTGCTGCTATTGTAGGTAAGAAGGAGAGAATTTTTAAGTATGTCAATCTGGGGAAAAGTATCATTTATTTGAACTGCATGTTCTATTAATATCTTTGGCATTTGGATTTTTAAAAATTTGGATTGTTGATTTCCTTTTAAAAGAAGAATTGAACAGTAGTAGAGGTAAGTGGAAAAAATCCATTAATTCCTGAAAAAGGTAACTTTTAATTGCGCTTATTGTTTTCAGATAAGATGGGAGGATTGCAAAACAAGAAGGACAAAGGAAAAGACAGGACTGAAAAGACTCAGGCATCTCCAGCATCTTCATGGAACTCAACAGCAGCAGCAGCAGCAGCATTTTCACAAGTGTCCAACAGGAAAGCAAAAACCAGGCATAAGTGTGACCATTGTGGCCGTAATGTCAAGGGAGATGTTGCCTTTAAAAGTAAGTGGACCAGCAGGAGACAGTGGTGGTCAAAGTAAAATGATTAATGGATGAGAAGCAATGTATTGGTCTCTTAATTTACAGAAGAGTGTGCAGCATATTATGCTCTTATATTTCCCACAGGCTATGAAAAGTTTGCATATAACACAGAATGTTTTATATTGCCAGAAGTGCTTGCTCCCAACCATCGCTGATCTTGGTCACTCATAGCATTGTGTGCCAGATCCCAGATGTGCTTACCTAGATAGTATGTCACAAATCTGTGGGAAGCTTTTGTACTTGCGATCCATTGATTACCATTTGCTTGTCTGCATATTGAATTTGTGAAACAGTTTTAAAGTTAGTTATCATAAAATGTACAAATATACAAAGAGTGGCTGTTAATGGCATTGTTAGTTAGATGACAAAGCAAATGAAGACTGCAGCATCCATTTCTAGGTCAGGAAATGTGCACTAAAAGACTTTTTTTTTAGATGTCGCTTTTTATATCCCAAAGAAGTTTGTGTCTTACCATAAATGCTTTGTTACAGTTCATCTGTACAAGCACACAGGCATCAAGCCTTTCAGCTGTAACATCTGTAGCAAGTCCTTCTCCAACCGCAAGAGCCAGCGCATTCACATGCGCAAGCATACAGGCATAAGGCCATACTTGTGAGTGTCCTGGCACTTTAAAGTGCAAATACATTTACTTTACAGTTACACCCTAGGGCTCAGCTTTATGGCGTGCTATTTCATTAACCAAATGGCTAATTAAGCAGTCTGGTCCCTGAATGCTTGAGAATATTGAGCAGAATGGAAATGGTGTAATATTTCTACTTTTTTGTTTAATCACACATTTGGAATGAGGAGTGTCATGATAAAAGGTTAGGCTGTACCTTCAGAATTTCAAATGTACCTTAGTTTTCTATAAATATAGATGTTCTTAAGCATAGGTCAGTATTATTACCTTTCTGCTGTGTTTGTCAGATGCAACCAGTGTGGCCGAGACTTCTTCCGTAGTGCTTCTCTGCGTTACCACCTGAAAGCTCATGCGACTGGCCGAGGAACTCCAGTATCATGTGACACATGTGGGCGCACATTTACTACCAACACCGTCTCAATCGGCATAAGGAATTTAAGCACCCAACCATGCCCAAGGTCTTTATGTGCAATCAGTGTGGAAAAATGTTCACTGCAGCAAGTAAGTGTTCAGCTCCTGGTTCATTAATTCCAGCACCAATAGAAATTTCACCTTCCTGATACGCATAGTTTGTCCTAGAATCACGAAAGACCTGTGAGGTTTTTTGGGGTCTTTTTTTTTTTGTTGGTTTTTTCTTTTTTTTTTGAAGTGGGAGTATTTTGTAGCACATTTCCTAGGAAATGCTGAGCAAATAAAATTTTGCAGGAATAATTGTGAAACTAATCATTCGTGGTTTCAGGGAGTTTAAAAAGGCACGAGCAGACTCACACAGGTATAAGGAAATACCAGTGCCAATACTGCAGCAAGAGTTTCTTTCGCAAAGAATATCTCAACTCCCACCTAACCAGCCATGCAGAGTGGAACCCCGAGACAGAGAAGATAAAACCAAAGAAAAGAACACCCAAGCCACAGCAACAGCAGCAGCAGCAGCAGCAGCAGCAGAAAGACCAAGTTAGTGTTACCACGGTGATCATGTCTACAGGCACGGATGACACTGCCCCGCAACATTGTGCACTGGACAGATGTTGAGTCCCAGCAGGCAACCTCCCGTCTCAGTGAGCATACAGTTTCCAGCTTGGACTCATTCCAGACTCCTAATCACGCAGGTGCACAAGCCATCACAACTGCACACATCCTGACTCACACTCCAACTCGTGCAGCTATACACCTGCCTGTTGGAGGATCTGTTTCTCAACATCTGCAAGCTGTGCATCATAACATTCATCCGCCACATGCTGCACGGATCATGAGCGTGGCAAGCGCTCATGGCCCAGTGTCAGTGACAGTGTCAGCCGATGGACAGCCAATACAGCTGGTGCATTCTGCACATGGACAAGAAATTCTTTTGCAACATGAACCTGTGCAGTATGAAGTGGAGTGTCTGACTGGAGATCCCTCTGCCTTGACAGAAGCAGATCTCAATGCCATCCACATGCTTGCACAGGCCAGTCTTACAGGACAGAGCATGATACACTGAGGAAACTGCACACTAGGGCTCCCTGCAGATTCGTGCAATATCTGTAAAAGTATTCTTAGCTAGTTACTATCCCATCCTCGTCTCAGCCTTCGGAGTATGGTCGCCTTTAATTCTTTAATTAATGGAATGTGTTTGGGAACAATGCTTTGGTTAGCTTCTGCAGATGGTAGATGATGTCTTGGGCTTATATTTGGGTTGACAAATTATTATTTGCAACAAAGTTAGATGCTTATGAATGGGGTGGATTGGGTGGGGGTATGTTTTTTGAGGGGGAATAAGAGATTTTTAAGACAAAGATAATTCACAATTGCAGGAGCATGTGTATGGGATAGAGATGAAGTTGTATAGTATTCATCATGAACTGCATTGTAAAGCTGTATTGAAGTTTCCTTTTTATTATTTTCTGTTAACATTTTACATTACATGAACAAGAAATTGTAAATATCTTCAGACTGGTCATGTGGTTAAGTTCTTATTGAAACTGTACTTTTATTAAGTACAGGAAATATCTTCTCTTGATCAGATTTAGAATGCATTAAATTCCAATCTTTGCCCTATCTTTCAGCTCATTTGGCTTCAAGATTCTAAAGCAAGATTGTGTTTGTGTGTGCGTGCACTTGTGTGCATGTGTGTTTTAAAAGAGGGAGAAGGATAGCATGATATTAAATGTTAACCCTCTTCCAACACTGCTGTAGCTTGCCTTAGTATTTAAATTATTTTTGTAAGATTTGACCTTGAATACAAGATGTCATCTTGGCTTAATAAGCCTCAAGCTAATTAACAGTCTCTCTCACTCCCTTAGTTGACAGTTGTTGCTTTCTTGGGCCATTGCTGGAGTCGATGCATATTGAATTCTGAGTAGACTACTGCAGTAATGCTTATCAATCTGTACACTGGCTTTGAATATTGTCCACTTTCAGCTTGCTTGTCTGGGGAAAATGAAACTCAAGTTTCAACTGAAATACCTACTGTGGGAAAGCCTGGCAGTGAAAGGGTTAAACTAGGCATTAAAAAAATCCCAATCCATTTTAATGATTCCTGTATAGTTAAAATAATGTTATTATAGGTGTGTGCTTTGTGAAGTACCCCAGGGATATTATGCAGAATTCTGGATCCCAAAGACTGAACCTTCTCTACTGAAAAAGCAGAAGAATTGTTTCTATCTTAAATTTCATCAAAGTTGGTGTAGGTCTGGGTTCTGCCATTCCACCCTTTCCATTTCATTCTCCCAAAACCCCATTTCATTACTGTCTACTTTTATTGAGGGTGTTATGGAGGTGGGACTACCTGAATTGGATTTGTTGTACTTTTTTTCTCTCCCAGTCAACGATGGCCAATAGAACTGTACCTGTGGTTTTGTTGTATGTCTACACTAAAATGTTAATGCACATGCAGAATGATTAGAAATATTTCATAAATTTTATTCTGGTGTGTCATTCAATGTCTTTATTTGTTCTAGTCAGAACCACATCCATTAATTTATGAGGTTTTTTGGGGAAGTTTATTCTGTGGTTTACAAGACACAAAACTGAGAAAAATATCCAATTAATTTATTTTTTGACTTTGTAAAATTATTAATATTTATTTACATATCTATTCACTGATTCTCAGATTTAGGATAGCACATTTATCTTTACAGAGCTTCCTAATATTTTAATTGCTTTATTGGTGAAGACAAATTGTGTAAACGGAAGACATGCTATGCATATCAATTTCCAGAATGTCAGGAGGCACAAGAAACTTTCATGAATTGTATAACAGCTTTTTGCGCATGATTTAAAATGTTTTTATGCATTTACCACCACATTGGTGGGACGCAAAAAAAAAAAGTTAATCTGTGGTTGAACTTGGAGATGGGTGTCAACTATTATGTTGTCGACTATTGCGCTATGCATATGCACATCAGCGTATATCAGTAGCAATGACCTCTATGGTCAAGACACTCGATCAGAAATATGTTTCATATGTTTCACTTGTGTCAGATGTAAAGTATGAGAAAACGTAAGGGTGGCTCGAGAAGATATGGGAAAATGAACTACGGTGTACTGACCCCCACAAAACATTAACTGGGACAGAGTTCGAGAAGCGGTATGTTGAGAAGCGAGGGTATGTTGTTGCCTCTGAGATGCGAAATGGAGAACTCAGGGTGAGCGTCTTCACTCTGTGACTTCTCAGCACAACTGCTTGCAGACGATTTTTTCTTCAACTATTAGAACGAGGCTGGTGTGCGCTTCCGGTTTAGTCAAATGCTTACTCTTCTGCATTCATGTTAAATCCTCGCCATGACTAACAGCGGAGAACTATAGAGGCAAGAGGCTCGTTGGTCTCGGAGTCATCAGTCCACCTATCCACGTCCATGGCCTCAGCCGTTATGCAGTTCGGCCGACCATAAGCCAGACATAAAAATTTACTGGAAAGCTTTTTAAGGCGTCACGTATAGCGCACAAGACCTGAAGGTGTTTAAATCATTTCATGGCCTCCTCTATATTCGTTTTCGTCCCGCCCGTCCTTTAAAAAACAAAACTTTCGTCTAGAGCAAGGGTTAAGGTTGTAACAAGGGCATGCTCGTGCTTGGCTCGTGATCACTCTTTTAAGATTAGAGTCATTTTAACAGAGATAATCACGACAGGATTAACGCTGTTACCCATATCACTTCCGCTGTGCGCAGTAATTTCCGGCTCTCGTTCCTCGTTTGTTGTTTAATGTTTTACCGCAGCAGACGGTCAACGGGCACAGCATGGCACCTACTGTGATGAAACAAGGAGCAGCGTGTAACGGCTTCCTCGTACACAGAGCATTACATCCATCACCAACATCAAACAAGTATTTTCTGGTTATGGTCAGTGTACATGATCCCTTTGGTGTCTTAAAGGACTACAATTGTTGGGAGAATACCCCCTATTTCTACCTTCAATGTTCTCGAGATGAAAGCCAGGAAAATATATTCACTGAAAGATATGAAAATTTTATAGTCCTTTAAGACCCAGAGATTTCAATAACACAACTCACATTGACAAGAAACGAAAACGAGTGTTGTTGTGTTGTTTGTTTTTTTTAATGTTTATCAAATTTTTATCTTCAACTTTAAAGCTTAAAAAGAAACACATGTATCACACCACAGCTTATTCACAGTATTTTTCCTCATGAGATCACAGCTTATATTTTATTGTACATGTATAACGGGCTATTTGCACAACATAAAAGGCTTGAAGCTTCAGTATACTACAGTACTCTACACTTACGATTCACGAATAGGCGCTTTCGAAATCCAAGTACAGAAGTGCTACTCCATTCACATAGGTATAGACACTCTTGTACACAAAAGGCCTCCTTATACTGGTTATAGCAATGCAAACGAAAAAAAAATTATGACCATGAAGGTAAAAACAATGGGGGGATGATGACTGCGATAGGTAGTCACATATACACGTAGTTCTTGTCGATCTCTGTGGAGATTTTATTATTTGTACGAATTCCAGGCTTTTAAGGCTTCCACCCCTCCCTTTACAGTAAAGTGCATAACTCAGACGGCAAAGGATGAACACAGGGCTACAGGTGCAGATACTGCATTAATGTTGGGATCCAGCCATCGGCAGTACATCCTAGTAAACATCTTGCTTAAAGCAGGTCGAATAAGTGTCAGTACATCAAGAAGGAAGGACTGTGGAGGCGTTGAAAGAACGACAAAAAAAAATAGTAAAAACGCCGACTGTGCTTTCGTCACTGTGTGAACAGTAAATTTACATTTTCTGAACGACTAGCACTAATATGTTCCACTCCCAGTCCACCATCGAAATCGACTTGCACTTGCTGTCTCTTCTCAGAGATTCTCAATCTGAAAGGGTTTAAAGGAAGCGGTTTTTTTTTGTTTGTTTTTTTCACCACCATAATGAATAACACGCAGAAAGCCGACGGCTGGTTCGGGTGAGGCGATGGAAGAAGCGTGTTCTGGTCGTTAGAATACTCGGAAATACATCATTATCTATAGATCCCATTCCCCGTTACAAGGAATAGTACTTCAGCTGTATGCTTTTAAACTGCGAAAAATGTTGGGTGTGCTCTTACAGTTTTCCTCCTCCCCCTCCACCCACACAGTGTGTGACAGGATTTGTGGCACGACGAACAGTTGAGGTGACAGTTGGAAGATGGGGAAGGACTAGTAACGACGTCAACACACCTGGAAGAAACGTCTAACCTGTCCGTTTAAACTCTTGATTTTTAGTTTTAAATAACGCAAAAAATATATACACAACAAGTCAACCGACGACAGTTTTTTTAAGTGTAAGATAATTAATCCTGGGTTATATGGTGCCTGCAGCCAGTAGGATGCACAGACCTCCGTAATAGGTGGGTAAGAATTCTTCCTTCTTTCCCCGAGTTCATCTTTCGAGGCGTGAAGGATGTAAGCACGATTGCTGCAGCTTTTCTGGTTGGTATCGTGCACAGCATGAACTGAGTGACAAGAAGCCAGTAGTTTGTTCCATACAAGCTGCAGCGTCCATCGAAGATTTGAGGTCCTCAAGTTCTACACGATGATGTTCACTGGGAAGTGGGCAGCACTTAGGTGAAGGTTGGGACAAGGATCCACAAGATGATTCCCGCCACGAACACGAAACCGCACAAGGCGAACAGCGAAAGTTTGCAGAGATGTGCACGGCGCTGTTGGGATGTCATAGGAGCGTCCTTGGAGAAGAAAGTCGCCTGCACCACGTGGACGTTGACGGCACACGCCGATGGTGTCTGCGGGGGTGTCAACGAATCTTTTCGCGTTTTGCTGGGCATCCGATCGTCAAGCTGGCTGGAGGTCTCTGATTCCAGCCACATGGTGTTCTCCTGCTCGGGTACCTTGCGTTCCTTGTGGTTGAGGAGGGAATCGGTCTCGGGACTCTCCGGGATCGGCGAGAGTGTCAGACCCGGAAAGCCAAATAAACTGTAAGAATAGAATTCACCAATGGTTTGTTCACAACTGAAGTACTTAATAGAGGCGCAGATGGAGGAAAGAGAGATATATAAATAAATAAAAAGACAAAAATAAGAGGAAGACAGCAACATTTCAAACAAACCAATCCAAGCATTTTGCTGCTTTTGTTGTTGCTAAGTTCATATGCACCAACGTGCGCTCACAGCTTTCGTAGAAATCACGTGATATGTACAATGCAATCATATAACCACCCACACACACACAGAGGGACACTTAAACTACAGCTACCAGTCTCTTACCACAGCGTTGCGCATGAACCATAGACACGGTGGTGGTCAGCTATTTCTACTCTGGCTGATAACAACCCGCCTTTTATCTCAACGATCAATAGTTGTAAATACTCATTTGTTGCTACAGCTCAGATGAGACGCCATTCAGACACTTCCTCGCACGCTCAGCCCGCATGCACGCACAGACAGCACACGACACACACACACACACATGCGCGCGCGCACAGAAAAATATATTTGTAGAGATTGAAGCGAAAATCGATCCCCGACCCTGACTCTACGACTCACAGATTCTTCTTGCCAGAAACTAACAGATCCGCTCGTAAATACATTAACCGGACTGGAAGACAATCTGTGGCTATGCTTTGCATTATAAGCTAAAGCTAACATTGCTATCACATTCTTTGCCCTTCTCATCAGCCTTCTCATACCAATACCTCAGTCTGGCACTGGCAACTGTTTCCGCATGACGAATATTTATGGTTTGTGCCACGCTGTCGTTACTAAACCCCATTTTCTCTGCCCTGCACGTACAAGTTCTGTGTTGATGGCCGCGCCTTCCCAGTATGAAAATAAACGGGTAATCTGGATGGGGATCAAATGTTCGCACGTCAACCGAGGCTGAGTCCCTGGAACTAAACGAGGGCTTTACGTAAGCTGCTTGTGTGAGCACTTGTCAGATCAATACGTCCTGTTCATAGGAACCTCGACTGTACAGTGTACACTCGACTCCACACTGTACACTGTACACTCGACTCCATATTGTAAATTGTACAATCCACGCTGTACCGAAACGAGGACACGGCTTGAGTATTCTTTGAATACTACTTAGCACTGATCTGTTTTAGGACTTGCTGGACTTGCATATTTTAATTTTATTCACTCTATTTCATTGTTAATTTTTCTTGTTTCTCTGATCGGCTGGACTGTAAGACTGTGAGTACTACTCACATAATAATTAGCTGCTGTGACTGCCTAGCAACGGGAAGCTGTTGTGTAAGCGTCATTGTTCTCTACTGCTTTCTGTATCTGATTTCTTTAGTTACTCCTGACATTATGCTCTAAAGTTATTTGGAAAAAAATCTGTACTTACAAAACCGAAGCGATGTTTACATTCTGTACTTTCACACATTAATCCAATCGGAAGTTGGTAGAACTTTCATGTGTCTTTGGCAGATAACCGGAAAAACTATTTTTAAAACAAAGTTGAACAGACATTGCCGTCAATGGCTTTTCACTGCACCAACATGCTGACGTACTTCTAGTGCCAGCGAAACACACAGGCTAAACCTCTTCAAAATTCTTTTTTTTTTTTTTTTACTTGTTAAACGTCATAAAGTTTTGAACCATCTGATGATACTAGAAATATTAAAATGGACCGGCAACATCCTCGAGCACTGTGCAACGTATGAATATGCCTATCAGAGCTTGTGGCGTGGCAATTACCACTAGGATGAATCTGCCTATTCGACCTTATGAGAGAGCAGTTACCACTGTATACACAACAGGATGCACGACCATTAGGTCTCTGCTCTTTCATGTGTGGATACTGTCCTTATCAACCAAAAGCCGGCAAGCGGCTGCGTAATCCTCTCGGAGCAAGGGTGAGCGCTGTTCATCATCATAAGCTCATCCTGCTTCGTGGACTGACGGGCGAGCCTTGCAATATGTCGGTGATGTTTTCATGGAAGGTGTTGCTTTCACCCATAACGTACATCCATTAGTTTACCCACAGTCCCCTGCGCTTGAAGCATGAACGTGATGGCCGAAGATCACAAACGAAGTTTTACTGGTGGTCATGTGGCATTCCAACGTGTACGAACGTGTGTACGTGCACGAATGCGCGCGAGCTGACGAGAGCGTGTACGTGCGACGTTGCCGCATCGTCGCCACTGGATACGGCGAGCATCATGACGTCAAAGGCCGGATGCAGACCGTCGCTAGCAGCTGCTGCAACACTACACACGCAGCTACGGACAATCTTTTGTCAGCTGAGATACAGCTGCTTGTCTCCACGTGACCTCCGTCCAGGCGAGGTCAAAGTAACCCATACATATAAATAGACTGCTTTCTCTTACAAGCAACGGGCACACTGGAAACTGTATACAAGGTTTATCCTCAAGATTCTCATGGCTTGTTCGAGTGTACTCAATTGTCTACTGCTGTATTGTTTTGTTGTTTTTGTTACAGAAATTAGAAAAAAAAATTGATCAGCTTGACGGCCACCTTCCTCTCTCATCAATGGATGAAAAACAAACCCATTCAAACATGCATAGATACAGGGCACTTTCATTTACTCTGAGAACCAGCATAACTCTCGCACCGTCAGGCACACCTGGAATAAGAAATTCTTTACCTGGGGGCCTTCTGTTTGGGCATGCCGGCGTTCACGGTGTACATCTGGGTGACCATGGTGTAGGCATGGGACACGGCGCTGTCCCCGACACCCGCTCGCCCACCTGCCTGCTTGCTGGCTGGTCTTTCTTGAGCAGCTTGCACCATTCAGACTCTGGCGAAGAGACAGAAGGTAAAAGTCAGGTGCCACAATTCGGGCGTTGCCAGACAGAGTTTTCGCGCCTGACAGATAACGCCAGCAACAACAGTACAGGTTACAGGTGATCGCTCTCTTACTTTTGTTTTCTTGGCTCAGTGCCGTTAGCCTGCTGTGTATGATCTACAACAGTTCGTAAATTGAGATTTACCGATCAGTTAAGTAGTGTGCTATCTAGGGATGGAAGATAGTGGCAGAGATTATAAAGTGGGGAGAAAATGTCCGACTAGAAATGAATGTTGGGACTGGTTATGGTGGACTATTTACATTATACCAGAATGTGTGTGCTAGAATGTGGTTCTAACGCCAACATTTTCTTGCAGCCAAAAAGAAAGAAAAGATACAAAATCTTCATGGCCTTTTCAGCTTACAACTGTATACTATAGACCATAAAATTATATAATCCCCAAGTAGTAACACAAGCACGCTCCATGGTGGAGGACCTGTCGCCCTCGACCCAATGTCACCACACTCACAGTCACGATGCAGACACTGGCTGAAGGATGATGCTGTCATAAATTGTCTTTCCCCGAATAAGTGCCCACGAGGTGGCGTTCGTGATTGTGGATCAACAAGCATCAAGAGAGGTTAGAGTAGCACCACTTAACTCAATAACAACAACACTCCTCCACTCTTCACGAGACATCGCAGTCAGGCTGGCCACCTCAGCCTGATCCCCAGCATCTTAACAATCCGGATCGAGAAGTGGCTATCGAATAAGTGCACTTTAATTCGGGTGTGTAAATTATTTCATCGCTGTCTTGGTGACTTCGAGGATACATCTCATACTTTTTATATATGCACTTCATGTTGATAGCCCGAATACCACGATGGAAAAAAAAAGACATGAAAAAAATAAAGAATAAAAGAAAATGAAAGAAAAAAGAATGAAAGAATACAGGTATAATCTGCCACCCTAAATACACCTACTGGAAAATCCACAAACATAATTTTGTTAATAATGTTGTAAACACGACCCAAGCTGAAACATCGACTTGTCAACATGCGATATCATCCGGCTCACGTACTGTCACGTAACTGGGGCGCCGCGTGACAGCAGCGACATCTACAGCGCCCTGATTTTCCCGCACTTCGAAAGTAAAAACAAACGGCCGCAGCACACGTGATGTCTGTGACATCGAACGATTATCGATCCCGTGATAATGTAGACGCTGTCGTAGCGCCGTGGGTCACCCTTACAGTCAGTGTGCATCCACCTGATGCAAGAAGTGTCTTTGGCGGATACGGTCGAGCAGTGATGAGAGGAAATGTGTTGGAAAAGAATGTGTCTGAGGATATAGGGAACTCGGTCTACAGTGGCGAAGAGTGCTAACTTTTGACTTTATGACCTCGACACAGCTGACAGTGTATCGATACAGCTTGTTCCAGCAAGGACAGGAATAATAGGCAATCTAAGTTATTTTGTGAGTACAGTAAACCAAATTCTCCAAGTATTGTCACGGTGACACCGCTGACACGGTGCCCGAAGTTACCTCACGGGTCACAATTAGGCTCTTTACCCTTGAGAACCAGGAAGTAAGCGTGAGCACAAGCAGTCCAGACCTGGATCTTGGCAAACTAGCGTGGAGCAGTAGACATAGCTCAGTAAATCAGATTATTTATTTATACGACGACATGAGTGCACCACGGCAACAAAGCCCCCGTATTGAGAATTAAGTGGCAGAAGAACAGGCTTGCTTAAATTTCTAAAAAAATAGAGAGATAGTAAGAAAGAATCAGACAGAAGGAGATACAGAGAATACGGATCGTGCACGTCTTTTCCAATGATGAGAAGCGACGTGGTGGGTTAAATCACACCTGTGCATGCACGCACGAGTCTTGGATGCACAGAGAGATAGGTTTCGTCGTAGATCTCCTCCAGATCGTAGTGTGCCCAGAAAACGCTGGTTGCAAAAAGAACGACCGCGGATAAGGAGAGAGACGGTTTGGGTATTTCAAATGCAGAAGACCTCTTGTTCTTGTCATTCACCCTCCCTCCCTGTGGCACCACCGCTGGTCCTAAGTGACAGTGAGGTGCAGACGTAAGCAAGGAGCACGTGATGACGTGGCAGGAGGCAGCACCTGCGCTGAGCCTCTCAACGACAGCTTTATCCCGTGTGACCTCGCTCTGCACGTGTATCACGTTACGCTGGATATTGCTTATTTCAAGGCTAGCTTCAGACGTCTTTCACATATAAAAAAAGAACATGCGAACAAATCAAAGAAAGGCATACAAAAAATAAATAAACAAATCACGAACAGAAGAACGAACGAACGTAAAAAAAGTAGAAATACAAATAAACGAACACACCAAAAAAAACAAAAAAAAACTCAAACAAATTAACACAAAATAAAAGACAATAAACAAAAAACGTGACGTGTGTTCTTCGCATGGCCGTTATGTAACGTTTAATGTTTCATTTATTGGACAGGGTACAGTCTTCGCGTAACACGATGTTTGTGGGGTTTAATGTAAAGCATTCTAGTGCCACTGTATGTTCTACATCCTATAGTGCCCAGAGTGAGTGAACTAAAAGCTCTCTGTAACTGACTCGCCACCTCCCCATCCCCCCAACACAATTTTTATGTTGATGCGCTAAACGTCAGAAAATTGGAAACCCCCTCCATCTCACATGACTGTTTTATGTAAATCACGTGACTATTTTACGCAACCATCATGGTCCAGGTCAGCAAGGCATCAACAATAACATTAGCTCAGCTTAGGCGAAGTACTTTTAAAACGAAAAACAAGAACGCTCTGTTCTCTGTGCTACTGTCAAGGCATGTAATGAGAGAGACAGGATCTCTGGCCGTCTTCCAGGGTAACGTGGAATTCCAGCATGGAGGTGTTCTCTCATAAATATGGCTCCTCGGTGGGAGGAGGGAGGACTCTACTCCCACTTTTTAAGCTGTTCTACTCTTGGATATTTTCGGAATTGCTTCATCCCAATAGAGAGAAAGATGGGTTTATCAGATGCCAAGAGGGAGACTTAAGCGAAAACTAACCTTGGAAACACAGCATAGATTAACCGATATATATATTAAATTCAAACGCTACACGTTTTTTTTGTTTTTTTTTTTGTATACTGCCTGGGTATGCATCGTCAGGACTTACAACCACAATCAGTGATTTACAAACCGATGTTTTGACTAGTGGCAACTCAGCTGGCAAGATGTTGATTGATGGCAGACTGCGTGTTACCTGCTTATAACAAAAAAAAGAGTACACTGGCAATAGGAATACAAGAAGTCTGAACGACATCTCTGTGATGCATTATTTGGTAATATAAAACATTCGCGCATGCTTTTTTTTAAAACATTGAAAGTGAAACAACAGAAAGCGGCTCCTAATGTTTACCGATATCCCGTGGTGCTGAGAGATACAGTCAGGGTGGAACTGTTCCCAGGCAATTTACAGCTATTAGCCTATGATGAGATTCAGGGAGCGGTGGTGCAGGCGCAAGCCAGAGTCCTAGAAATTATAAAGCATAAATTTGAAGAAGGTTATTACAGCCTACTCAGTATCAAAGCGCTCATCAGCCCCGACAGACTGCGTGTGGTTCGTGAAGCTCTGCATCACGTTGGCAGTAATATAAACCGTTATTCCACACACTTCTTCCACACATAAAACACCCATATACACCCAAGTACACGCGCGGACACACACACACGCACCGCACGCATTCTCCGTTTCCAGGCCTCATTGCCCGACTGGGGTAGTGACTTTATATACACGAAGAGCAGGTGAGCGAAAGGAGGTTAAAGTATCTGACGGAACGAAGAAATGAAGGGAGAACAAAACGTAAAACGGTTGAAACTCCGCCCACGCGTAAACGGCAAAGAAGAAGAGGGGAAGAAATTGAAGAAAGGCAGCGACGACAAGAACCAGGACGAGGTTGACAAGATCACACGAGGATACGAAGAATGTAAGAAGTTAGGATGAAAAAAGATGACAAGGGCGACAAAGATGATAACTGTAGAAAATGTATTCTACCATGTCTTTTGTGAGGTGTTTAGTGTTGTGGTTGCTTGTTAGAACAAATGGTCGATTCTGTAGTAAAAGGGACATAAACATCATGTGCGGCAGCTGCACATCTCCCTGGCTAGCGCGACAAATCTCGCTGCCGGTGTAGTGTGGTGTAACATTCGTCTGAGCACTGACGTGGAGGCGCGCGTGGACGTACGGCAGGGGAATAATTGTTCACGGCTTCTGGTAGTGATTTCGGGCCACCTCTCCGGCGGGGTAAAACCAAGGAAAGAACAAGTAGGGAGAGTGAAAGAACTTACTTTTCTGGGTGGTCGAGGTGGAATTCGCCCGAAGAAATCG